>NC_055991.1:94655030-94843652 GCF_018446385.1 Zingiber officinale
AATTAAGAAAGCATAAGAACTAAATCTGAAACTGAAATCTTATACTTATATAGTGCAATAGAATCTTTAAGCATGTTTCAGCAATAATGTAAAGAAGAAGGTAAAATCTTGAAACTACTCTTACCTCTAACAACTAATTCTGTACAACCTATTCCAAAATCCAAAAGAAAACTAAATCCCTAGCATTTCCGCAATTCTTTATAACAAAATCCGAAAGCCTAAAGGAATGAACAATCTTCTTTGAAAACTCACAGCATCAAGCTTTCTAGTCAACAAATCCTTACAACATATTCTGAAAACCCAAGAGAAACACTAAATCAAACTCGAAACTACTCTTACCGCAGGTGAGTAGCAACTTACAATGGTTTCTTGGACTCACAACCCAACGAGAAGAACTTTTAGGGCTCGGAGACTTGCAAATCTCAACCTCTTCCTCGTGCCTACCATTCCTTCTTGACGAGAGGAGCTCCGTTCTGAGAAGAGCTAGCGGAATTCCCTTTGGCCGACCGCCGGAGAAAACCTAGCTTCCTGCTGTGTTTTTGCCCGAGCAGAGACGACGCACGCAGAAGAGAAGAGGAGAAGAGATTTGCCCGAAAATCACTTAAGTTCTCTCTTTATTATACCTAGGGTTTTTATTCTATGCTATCCCTTAATTATATTTCGCTACCTATCTGATCAGCATTGTCCGCTTGGGCACTTGGTCGCCGAATTCGCTTAAGACTTGGTTCGTGTCGGAGGTCGTGGGTTCGAACCTCGGCCGAACCTCTTTATTTTTGAAACTTATTCCTATGTGTAAAAATACCAAAGACCCCCAAAAATTGCATAAAAATACTCTAAAAATTCCTAAAAATCTCTAGAATATTTCTAAAGCATTTCTAAATATTTATAATTACTATTAGGACTCATAATGAGGAAAATTGGGTCGTTATAATTCCCCATACCTTATAAAAAGTTCGTCCTCGAACTTAGAAAATTCTGGATATTTCTGTCTCATGCTGTTCTCACGCTCCCAAGTAACTTCCTCGTACTTCTGGTTCTGCCAGATGACCTTCACTAGTGGTACTTTTTTATTCCTTAGTCTCTTAACTTCTCTGTCCACTATCTGTGTAGGTCTGCTCTTATAGCTAAGATCCTCCTGGATCTGCACTGACCGAGGCTGAATCACTTGGCTAGGATCGTGAAGACACTTCTTCAGCATGGAGACATGAAATACATTATGTATTGCTGACATGTCTTGTGGTAAGTCCAGCTTGTAAGCTACTTTCCCAATCCTCTCTATGATCAGGTAAGATCTTATGTAGCGAGGACTTAACTTGCCCTTCTTGCCAAATCTCATCACTCCCTTCATCGGAGCAACCTTGAGAAAAACTGAATCCCCTACTTGGAATTCAAGTGGTCTACGGCGTGTGTCAACATAACTTTTCTGTCTGCTCTGAGTAGTCTCTATTCTCTGTCTGATCTTCTGGATAACCTGAGTGGTTTCATCTATCATCTCGGTCTGTCTACCCAATTCTGATTCCATCTCTTTTCTTTCACCTGCTTCTTGCCAGCAAATGGGTGATCTACACTTTCTGCCATACAACGCCTCATAAGGTGCCATCTTGATGGTGGCCTGATAGCTATTGTTGTAGGCAAACTCAGCTAAGCATAGATACTTGCACCAACTTCCCTTGAAATCTAGTGCACAGGCTCTGAGCATATCTTATAAAATCTGATTTACTCGCTCTGTCTGTCCATCAGTTTGAGGATGGAAGGCTGTGCTAAACTTGAGTTTGGTGCCCACTGCATTCTGAACACACTCCCAAAAATGAGAGGTGAAGCGCTCATCTCTATCAGACACAATAGATTTTGGAACTCCATGAAGTCTGATCACTTCCTTAACATACAGTTGTGCCAACTGCTCTATAGAATGGGACACCTTGATGGCTAGAAAATGGGCAGACTTGGTCAATTTGTCCACTATTACCCATATTGCATCATATCCATTCGTGGTTCTCAGAAGACCTGTTATAAAGTCCATGGATATGTCTTCCCACTTCCATTCTGGTATTGGGAGAGGTTGTAACATTCCTCCTGGTCTCTGGTGCGCTACTTTGACTCTCTGGCATGTCAGGCAGGTACTGACATACTTTGCAACATCTCTTTTAAGTCCAGACCACCAGAATCTCTGTTTCACATCCTGATATATCTTGGTGGAACCAGGATGCATGGAGTAAGGTGTACTATGAGCTTCTTCTAAAATTTTCTTTCTCAGTTCTTCATCATTGGGGACACAAAGGCGGCTCCCCTGATAAAGAATTCCACTGTCTGATACTCGAAACTCTGAATTTTCCTCTTTTTGTACCCCTTGCTTGATCTTTTGGATATCTATATCTTCACTTTGCTTTCTCTGTATATCCTCAAGCAGGGTTGACTCTAAGGTCAATGCAGAGAGTTGCCCATAAATAATTTTCATTCCAAAATCTGACAACTCCTTCTGCAGTGGCAGGGCTAATGATGACAAAGACATCAGGGATGCACTGGATTTTTTGCTTAGTGCATCTGCCACTTTGTTAACTTTGCCTGGGTGGTAGAGGATTTCACAGTCATAGTCTTTGACCAACTCTAGCCACCTGCGCTGTCTCATGTATAAGTCTTTCTGGGTGAAGAAAAACTTTAAACTCTGATGGTCTGTGAAGATTCTGCACTGGACTCCATACAAATAGTGTTGCCAGAGTTTTAGTGCAAAGACCACAGCTGCCAGCTCAAGATCATGAGTGGGGTAGTTTTTCTCATAGTCTTTGAGTTGTCTGGAAGCATAAGCTATAACTTTTCCTTCTTGCATGAGTACAACTCCTAGGCCCATCTTGGAAGCATCACTGTAGATGTCAAAACTCTTGTCACTTTCTGGAACTATCAGGATGGAAGCACTGGTCAGTCTCTTCTTTAGCTCTTGGAAACTCTGCTCACATTTGTCTGGTCATTCAAACTTCTTGTCATTCCTCGTTAGGGCTGTTAGTGGAGAGGCTATCTTAGAAAAGTCCTCCACAAATTTTCTGTAATACCCAGCTAAACCAAGGAAACTTCTGATCTCTCTAACGTTCTTGGGCCTATGCCAATTATTGACTGCCTCTATCTTGGCAGGATCCACTTGGATGCCTTCTTTAGAAATAATGTGACCTAGAAACGCCACCTGATTTAACCAGAACTCATACTTCGAGAATTTAGCATAAAGCTATTTCTGTTGTAGGGTCTGCAAGACTATTATCAAGTGCGTGCCATGCTCCTCTGGGGTTCTGGAATAGACTAGAATGTCGTCGATGAACACGATGATAAATTTGTCAAGGTTTTCTCTGAACACTCTGTTTATTAAGTCCATGAAGACTGCAGGTGCATTAGTCACACCAAAAGGCATGACTACGAACTCATAGTGTCCGTATCTGGTCCTGAAAGCTGTTCTGGGTATATCACTTTCCTTCACTTTCAACTGATGGTACCCAGAGCACAGGTCTATCTTGGAGAACACTGTTGCCCCTTTCAATTGATCAAATAAGTCGTTGATTCTAGGCAGTGGGTACTTGTTCTTGATTGTCACTTGATTCAGAGCCCTATAATCTATGCACATCCTCATAGATCCATCCTTCTTCTTAACAAACAACACAGGAGCTCCCCATGGTGAATGACTAGGGTGGATGAAGCCTTTGTCAAGCAGCTCCTGAAGTTGTTCTTGTAACTCTTTCAGCTCTGCTGGAGACATGCGGTATGGAGCTTTTGAAATTGGACCGGTACCAGGAACCAATTTAATTTCAAACTCCACTTCTCTGTTGGGAGGTAGTCCAGGTAGCTCTTCTGGGAATACCTCTGGATACTCACAGACTACCCGAACATCTTCCTGCTTGGGTCTTTCTTGTTCTTCCTTTTATTACCCTTGCCCTTCCAATTCTGATCACTTGACTTGGGTCTCTGATTCCCCACTGTCTTGTCTTCTATCTTGACTGGCTTGTGTTGCGTTTGTTGTGCCTTGATGCTGTTCAAATAATGCTCAGCGACTAATGCCCTGCTGACCAGCTCTTCACCAGTCTGTGGTCGGTGAGTCCCACTACTCACGTTAAGTGCTATTTCTGGCCTCAGCATTCGGAGCATCAGTCTGACTCGTTCTTTCTCTGTACTTACTAGCTCGGGACAGAGGCGAGCTAGTATGTTGAATCTCTTTACTGCTTCTTCTACTGGCAGGTCACCTTGTCTAAACTCGATAAATTCTTCATAGTGTTTATTTGTGACTTGAAGATGGAAGAATTCTTCGTAGAACTCTGCCTCAAAGTCAGCCCAGCTCATCTGGTTGGCTGCTCTCTTGCTCTTAATTATCTCCCACCACATGCGAGCATCTCTAGACAGGCATAAAGAGGCACACTTGACCTTCTTGACTTCTGGCCAGTCAAGAAGCTCCATTGTGCTCTCTAGTGTCTTGAACCAAGCTTGAGTATCCCAAGGCTCAGTCGTGCCTGAGAAGTTTTCTAGTTTCAGCTTCAGCCACTGGATAAGGTATGCTTCTTGCCTTTGAGGTGCTGTGGCGACTTCCTGAGTAACTGGTGGGTCCTCAGTCACCAATGGAGTCCCCACATTTATGGTTGGAGGAGTGGGAGGAACTGGCTGTTGATTGGCCATCAGATTGGCAATCACTTGTTGCTGCTCTGCCACTTGTCTCTGGAGTTGGGCAACAACTTCAGAAAGATTAGGCTCAGTTGTTCTGGGCTCTTCGTTCTCCTGAGCTCGGTCCTTAGTACAAGCGGTACGAGGACGTCCTCTTCTTGACATCTAGTTATGCAGAGAAAAACTTAAAATCGTCCCTACGCTTTCTAGACATATATACATATGTAAACAAAAGAAAACAAGAACTTTCATCTTACTTAAGCATATTTAAGCAAATACTCTATACTACAAATAATAAGGAAAAGCATAAAAGAAAACTTAAATACATTCTTACTTGAAGACGGCAAGGCTGGTGCTGATGTGTGATGCTGGAGAATAGGAACTGCTCTGATACCAACTATAACGACCACCCTTCTCACTACTCTTTAAAGGTGTCCGTTACATAACTACTATAAACTCTTACTTAACTAGTGTAATAAATTGTACTTAAATTTTTCCAGAAAACTTAAAAATTCAGCAGAGTATATGCTGTTCGACAGGACTAAAATACAATACAATACTCTAAATTTAGAACATGCACATATAACTCATAATAACAGAAACATATGAAACTATATCTCAATGCAAACACAACGTATCTACTTACTAAGCAAAACTCATCTTAGCATGCGATCTAAAACAAGAATAATCTCAAATAACATGAATATAAGGTACAATCTCAAATGCTTCTTAACCACTAAAACACGAAAACTTAATAATGCCCCAAGTCTCTCCCATAGTCCTGGCATCACACATCCTTCTGCACCTCCTTGTCGCCTTTCTTTTCTATAGCTTTTCCTTTCCTTTATCTGCAGTAAGAGGAAATGTAAACTATAAGTGAATGTTTAGTAAGCGCTGTCTAACTCACAAAAACTTGAATGTGCATATAAATACAACAATGCTAAAACTGAATCTGTAAGAAGAAAACTATTCATGCTCATCTAGTAGCAAAGCACTAAAATTTGCATACTCATGATATACAAGAATAAAACTGCATGCTGGAAGACAAGGCTAATCATGCTCAATAAACTAATCAGGAAATAAATAAAACTAATACTGCATGCTTCGAATTAAAAGAAACTAAACTTGCTGACTCTAAACATAAGTGAAGCTTGTTTCATTTGTTTCAAAAACTTATAATCTTATACTTGAAAATAATAATAAACTTTTCTCTTGGGCCAGGCTTAGTACCAATGCGCGCTCCCTAATAGAGACTGTGGTAGCTAGTCACCAATCCTACGAGGGTAAAGACCTTGGTCTTACCAGGGCCAAGACCTTGGAATTGGTCACCTAGATTTGTTTAACGACAACCTTGGAAGTCGGGTACTAGCCTTTTTAAAATAAAATACTTGTTATCTTTTATTACTTCTAATATATAATGCCTCGGCATTTTAACGAACACCTTGTGTGCCAAAATCCATGAAGTCTTGACTTTGGGATCTACTTAAGGCCTTGGCCTTTTTCTTTCTTTTCTTTATCTTTCTTTTACTTTTCTTAAACTCAAAATACTGTAATACTTAACAAGATCTGCACTGTAAGCTTAATTAAAAATCTGCACTATAAGCTTAATTAAAATCTGCACTATAAGCTTAAATAAAAATCTGCTCGTGCACATTTAATAGCAAGGAAGCTAGAAATAAAGAAATCAATGCTGCACATACTCATGCTATAGCAAGGAAACTAGAAATAAAGGAATCAATGCTGCACATACTCAACAGAATATCATGCTTTCTAAATAACGAAGAGGCTGAATTTGCAATGCTATTTAACAGGGCTGATCATATTTATTAAATAGCAAAGAAAACTAACACTATGTACTTAGATTAAGGGTTGTTCGTGCCACTACATAGCACAAAAAGGTCTAAACAGAAATGCTAAATATAGGGTTGTCCTTGCCCAATGCAAAGCATAAAAAGACCTAACCAGCAAGCTTAAGGCATGGCTGCTCCAACTAATTAAGAAAGCATAAGAACTAAATCTGAAACTGAAATCTTATACTTAAATAAAGCAATAGAATCTTTAAGCATGTTTCAGCAATAATGTAAAGAAGAAGGTAAAATCTTGAAACTACTCTTACCTCTAACAACTAATTTTGTACAGCCTATTCCAAAATCCAAAAGAAAACTAAATCCCTAGCATTTCCGCAATTCTTTATAACAAAATCTGAAAGCCTAAAGGAATGAACAATCTTCTTTGTAAAACTCACGACATCAAGCTTTCTAGTCAACAAATCCTTACAGCATATTCTGAAATCCCAAGAGAAACACTAAATCAAACTCGAAACTACTCTTACCGCAGGTGAGTAGCAACTTACAATGATTTCTTGGACTCACAACCAAACGAGAAGAACTTTTAGGGCTCGGAGACTTGCAAATCTCAACCTCTTCCTCGTGCCTACCGTTCCTTCTTGACGAGAGGAGCTCGGATCCGAGAAGAGCTCACGGAATCCCCTTTGGCCAGCTGCCAGAGAAACCCTAGCTTCCTGTTGTGTTTTCGCCCGAGCAGAGACGACGCACGCAGAAGAAAAGAGGAGAAGAGATTTGCCCGAAAATCACTTAAGTTCTCTCTTTATTATACCTAGGCTTTTTATTCTATGCTATCTCTTAATTATATTTCACTACCTATCTGATCAGCATCGTCCGCTTGGGCACTTGGTGTTGGTTGCTACTCGGAAAACCCAATGGCTCCACTGTACAAAAATTTTGTACGTGATCTGAACCTTTCCTAGCTACCATGTGTTCTTTTATATTAGTTTCCCAACGGAAAATTATGGAAAGAGTTTTATAAAAAATTAGACTCATTCCTATTTCCTTTTAATTTTTTATTTTTCTTTCCTTTTAATTAATCAATCTTAGATTGATTTATTAATTAAACAACTATTTGTTGATGTTTAATTATTTGATCGGCCCCTTGCTTGGGCACCAAGCAAGGTGGCCGACCACTTATTAAAAGGGAAAGAAAGAAATTTTTTTTTTAAAATTTTAAAAGAATAAAACTTCTAATAAAATTTTACAAACTCTTTTTTTTTTCTAATGTGGATATTAAAAGGAAAGTTTTAAAATTTAAAACCAAGTTTTAAAATTTAAAACATCTCTAATAATATTTCTTTTTAAAAGAAAGTTTTATAAATTTTACAACTCTCTTTTAAAACCTTGTGGCCTAATTTAAATTAGGAAAATTTTTAAATCTCTCTTTTTACAAATTGTGAATATCTGAGGAAATATAAAAATTCAAAAACAACCTTCCTAATTTAAATATTACGGCCGACCCCTTTGCCCAAGGCAAGGGCCGGCTACTTCTAGAGAATATGTGGTCGGCCATTGCTTGGTCACCAAGCAATGAACCGACCCCTTTTTGGACACCAAGATAGGCTTTTTTTTTTGATGGATTTGAGGCTTTATTGAGGCTACAACAGGGACCTAGAGGAGAAATTGGTTTTGGCCTTCCGATGAGCTTGAGTATCCCGTGCTCGCCCCGAACACACAACTCAAGTTCATCGATAATAACTCATTCCACTAGAGACTTATTACCGCACTACCGCACCAATCCCAAATTACATTATGGGCTCCTTCTTATCATGAGTGTGTTAGTCTCCCTGTGTTTAAGATTACGAATGTCCACTAATTAAGTGAGTTACTGACAACTCATTTAATTAATATCTAGCTCCAAGAGTAGTACCACTCAACTTTATTGTCATGTTGGACTAGGTCCACCTGCAAGGTTTAACATGACAATCCTTATGAGCTCCTCTTGGGGACATTCTCAACCTAGATAACTAGGACACAGATTCCTTCTATAATCAACAACACATACTATAAGTAATATCATTTCCCAACTTATCGGGCATATTGATTTATCGAGCTAAACCTCACCCTTTGATAAGTCAAAGAAATAAATATTAAATATACATGCTTGTTATTATATTAGGATTAAGAGCACACACTTCCATAATAACTAAGGTCTAGTTCTTTTACTAAGTCAGTACAAAAAGAACTTACCTAAATGATTCTACTCAATACACTTAAAGTGTATCAGTGTAATTTATTAGTCAAGATAAACTAATACTTAATTACACTACGTCTATTCTGATGGTTTGTTCCTTTCCATCTTAGTCGTGAGCAACTGTTTATAATTTATAGAGAACCGACAACATGATCTACTAAGTGTGACTCCACACTTCATGTTATCTACTATATAAATTAATTGAACAATTACATTTAACAAATAAATGTAAACATTTGACCAATGTGATTCTTTATTTGAAAATAAATGTGTACAAAAGCTAAACTTTTAAGTATACACTCCAACAATCTTCCACTTATACTAAAAGTCTAAGCTGTCATATCTGTTGCCATATATCTGATTCTCATCCCCTCTACATGCCGATCAAAAGCTTTCGCCGGAAGGGCCTTAGTGAAAGGATCTGCCAGGTTATCTGCTGATGCTATCTAGGCGACGACAACTTCTCCTCGCTTGACGATTTCCCGTATCAGGTGGTACTTGCGCTATATATGTTTACTTGCCTTATGGGCTCGTGGTTCCTTCGAGTTTGCAACTGCTCCACTATTATCACAATAAATTGTGATGATCTTGGGCAAACCAGAAATCACATCTAAGTCCATTAGAAAGTTCCTGAGCCATACAACTTCTTTGGTTGCCTCAGAGGCTGCCACATACTCAGCTTCCATGGTTGAGTCTGAGACGTATTTCTGCTTAACACTCCTCCATGCAATGGCTCCACCTCCTAAAGTAAACACATAGCCTGATGTAGACTTACTGTTGTCCCTATCTGATTGGAAGTCCGAATCCGTGTAACCCACAGGGAGTAAATCGTCTGCTTGGTAAACTAGCATATAATCTCTAGTCCTTCTCAGGTACTTTAATATATGATTCACTGCAGTCAATGTCCTTGTCCAGGGTTACTTTGATATCTGCTAACCATGCCCACGGCAAAACAGATATCAGGTCTCGTACACAACATTACATACATAAGGCTTCCTACAGCCGAAGCATAAGGAACTGCCTTCATGTCCTCAATCTCCTTTGATGTTTTTGGAGACATCTCTTTAGATAAGGCTACTCCATGCCTAAAAGGTAAGAAGCCTTTCTTGGAGTTTTGCATGCTAAAACGAGCAAGGATTGTATCTATATATAAAGCTTGGGATAGGAACAACATTCTTTTCTTGCGTTCCCTTATAACTTTGATCCCAAGGATGTGTGCACATTCTCCTAAGTCCTTCATATCAAATTATTTGGACAACCATACCCTTACGTCTGATAATACCTTGACATTGTTGCCAATTAACAAAATATCATCTACGTATAGTGCAAGAAATACCACCATGTTTCCGTTACACTTCTTGTATACACAAGACTCATCCGGACACTGAATAAATCCATATGACTGGATTACTTCATTAAACTGGATGTTCCAAGATCTTGAAGCTCGCTTTAGTCCATAAATGGACCGATTAAGCTTGCACACTAGATGCTCTTTGCCCTTTTCAATGAACCCTTCTGGTTGCTTCATGGATGTTTTCTTCAAGACTTCCATTAAGGAAAGCTGTCTTGACATCCATTTGCCAAATCTCATAATCCATATGAGCGGCAATGGATAAGAGTATCCGGATAGACTTAAGCATAGCTACCGGCGAAAAGGTCTCCTCATAATCGATTCCCTCTTTCTGAGTGTACCCCTTCGCCACAAGCCTTGCTTTGAAGGTTTCTACCTTCCCATCTGTCCCTCTTTTCCTTTTATAGATTCACTTGCATCCAATGGCTTTTACACCATCAGGTGGTTCTACAAGCTCCCAGACCTTATTAGAATACATAGATTCTATTTCGGAATTCATTGCCTTTTGCCAAGATACTGCATCTATATCTTGGAGTGCTTCATCATATGTCCGGGGATCTGGTTCATGTTTGCCTGGGATCAAGTCCGAAGACTCACCCAAAAACATGAATCTCTCGGACTGCCTTACAACCCTCCCACTACGACGAGGCACCGTCTGTGGTTGTGTATTATGTGTGACACGTGTTGCTGTCTCTTGTGGTACTTCATCTTGTACTGTTGGTAGTGAAGTAGACTTGTCCTCTCTAAGTTCTTCTAGAACAATTTTACTACTGGACTTGTGATCCATTATATAGTCTTCTTCTAAAAACTGGGCATTGGTGCTAACAATGACCTTATGGTCTTTAGGACTATAAAATAAACCGTCTTTCGTTCCTTTGGGATACCCCACAAACATAAGAACTTCTGTACGAGATTCTAACTTATCAGTATCTTGTTTCAGCACATGTGCTGGACTACCCCAAATCTGAATATGTCTTAGACTGGGCTTTCGCCCATTCCATAATTCTGTGGGAGTAGAAGATACTGATTTAGAAGGCACTAAGTTCAGAATGTGCGATGTTGTTTCCAGAGCGTATCCCCAAAACGAATTTTGTAATTCTGAATAACTCATCATCGATCTAACCATCTCCATAAGAGTCCTATTCCTTCGTTCTGCCACACCATTCTATTGGGGTGTACCAGGTGCGGACAATTGGGATTGAATCCCGGCCTCTGATAAGTAATTCCTAAACTCTCCTAAGAGGTATTCGCTACCACGATCAGACCGTAGTGTCTTGATACTTTTACCTAGACGTTTATCCACATCAGCCTTGTACTCTTTGAACTTATCAAAGCACTCAGACTTGCGGTGCATTAGGTAAATGTATCCATATCTTGAATAATCGTCTATAAAAGAGACAAAATATTCAAAGCCACCTCTAGCCTGGATAGACATAGGACCACACAAATAAGAATGAACCAATTCTAACGCTTCTTTGGCTTTATACCCCTTGGCCTTAAAAGGTCTCTTGGTCATCTTACCTTCCAAGCAGGATTCACACGTTGGAAAGTTTTCCAACTTTAATGGACCCAAGAGTCCATCGGCTACAAGCCTTTGAATCCTACTAAATTTAATATGACCAAGCCTTAGATGCCAAAGATGTGTTTGATTCATTTCCGAAGGTTCTTTTCTCTTATTAGAGTTAGAAGATGTGTTATTAATTTTTATATTTTGCTTTGTGGGAGAAATTGGATTTAAAGTATATAAATTACCAACCAATGCACCAGAACAGATAATCACTTTATTTCTCTTTATAACCACATTGTTACTAATGGAAACTGAATATCCATCCAAATACAGTTTAGAAACTGAAATTAAATTCTTTCTAAAACTAGGTACATAAAGACAATTCCTTAAAACCAATTTCCTATTCCTATCAAATGATAAGTAGACGTCTCCCACTGCAACAACCGCCACCTTAGTAGCATTGCCCATGTAGACAGTTATCTCTCTGTCAAATAGTCGCAGGATTTCCTGGAACCCCTGCAAAGAATTACAGACATGATCAGTGGCTCCCGTATCTACACAATAGGTGCTGGTAGATAACACCGCTAAATATGTTTCAACTACTAGAGTATGAGATATACCTTTATTGTTCTGTTTCCTACGAGGACAGTCCGCCTTCCAATGTCCAGTCTACTTGCAAATAAAGCACTTGCCCTTCGGCTTCTTTATTCCAGCTTTTTGTCCTACACCTTGAGGTTTATTCACCTTCTTTGCTGAGCCATTTTGTTTCTTCTTCTTCTTGCCTTTCGGCGTAGAAGTAGAACCATTTTTAGTATAGTGAATTTGAGAATGTTGACGAAACAACCCTTCGGCTGCCTGAAGTTCTGTCAGAAGTTCCGCCAATGAATACATCCTTTTATTCATATTATAGTTCAGGCAAAAATGCTCAAAACTTCTGGGCAGCGTTTTGAGGATGATATCGACCTGGGTTTCCCCATCAATTTCCCCTCCAAGAACTTGTATTTCATTTAAGTAAGCCATCATCTTGAGAATATGATCCCTCACGGGAGTCCCCTCAGTCATGGTGGCTGTCATCAGTTTTCTCATTGCCTCTTGCCTAGCAGCCCGATTCTGTTGTCCGAGGAGTTCCTTGAGATTGTTCATTATATCATAGGCTGTTGGTAAGTCCTGATGCTGATGTTGCAATACATTTGACATCGAAGCCAAGATGTAACACCGCGCCATCTCATCAGCTTTTACCCATTTACTATGATACTGAATCTCCTCTGGGGTAGAATCATTGCTAGGTGTTTCTGGGCATTCCTCTGACAGTACAAACTTATAGCCCTCAGAAGTTAAAACAATGTCCAGGTTTGTTTTCCAATCTATATAGTTGGGACCAGTAAGTCTGTTTTCTTTTAGAATAATGGCCAGTTGGTTGAAAGTCATCCTAAGAATCATAAAATAAATTTTGGTCAGAACTCTAAATTTAGAATAATATTGATTCCTCAAACAATACTATTTTAAATTAACCAACACCTTAAAACACCGTGAATTTTGTATGCCACGATAGTGTGGACGTATACAAATTCAACATTTGTAAAAGGAGGGTATATCCCATTAATTTTATTATCTTGTCAACCTAACTTTTTGACAAATAAAATTAATAGTTGGTTTCCTTCGGTCACACAAATAATAGCAGTGACTCCGATGGGGAGGATACTATTAGACGTGCCTAAGTGTATACCATTACTTGACACTAAGTCCATTAATAAGATTGTGCCCCTTCCGATGGAGAAGATCACACGCTCTTAATTAATTTCCTATAGTCATCTAAAATGGAAGTTTGGTCTAGTGATCCGCAAACAAACTCATCTGATATGGAGGAAGGCACTCAGAGCTAACGCGCAAGTTTGTTTGCATCACTTACAAACCAGTAATGGAGACCGTGGAATTCACTAAAACAAATCCCTCTCCCACTTAGTTACTTAAAGTGAGGAATTTTGATGATGCTAGCCTACTAAATATGTACACTAACATTCACACACAGCACAATATAAAAGCAATAAATAGAAAAACTAATTTTCAACTATTATGGCTTTTATCTATTGTTGTCCTCCGTGTGTCGTCATCCCTAGCTGTTGCCATCTTTGGCCACCGCCACCGGGTCTAGTTGTCGCATCCATCTTGCTCCTTGTTCCGCTGCGCCACTTTGATCCTCAAAAGGTTCCACGCCTTGCAAGATTCGATCTGCGACATAAATAGAATTTTACATTTTTCGATCCTTTATTCCTCGAAGGAATGTACATGTAAACTAGATCGAACATAAAATAAAATTTACATCCATCGATCCTATATTCCATAAAAGGAATGTACATGTATCTAGATCAAAAAATAATATCCTAATAAAACTAAATACAGCTCCTGCTGTATTTTATAATACAATCATGCACACATAATAAATGCTCTTGACATGTCCAAGGGTCCAATCACACACATAATAACTATAAGCCATAATAGTTGGATCCTGCATCCACAAAGTTAGCACATCCTACTATTAACCTGCCTAAATTATGTATGACATGTGCATAATTAAACTAATACCAAATACACAGAGGCAAAACCCTAGCTCTGATACCAATTGTTGGTTGCTACTCGGAAAACCCAATGGCTCCACTGTACAAAAATTTTGTATGTGATCTGAACCTTTCCTAGCTACCATGTGTTCTTTTATATTAGTTTCCCAATGAAAAATTATGGAAAGAGTTTTATAAAAAATTAGACTCATTCCTATTTCCTTTTAATTTTTTCTTTTTCCTTTTAATTAATCAATCCTAGATTGATTTATTAATTAAACAACTATTTGTTGATGTTTAATTATTTGACCGGCCCCTTGCTTGGGCACCAAGCAAGGTGGCCGGCCACTTATTAAAAGGGAAAGAAAGAAAAAAAATTTATAAAATTTTAAAAGAAGAAAACTTCTAATAAAATTTTATAAACTCTTTTTTTTTTCTAATGTGGATATTAAAAGAAAGTTTTAAAAATTTAAAACCAAGTTTTAAATTTTAAAATATCTCTAATAATATTTCTTTTTAAAAGAAAGTTTTATAAATTTTACAACTCTCTTTTAAAACCTTGTGACCTAATTTAAATTAGGAAAATTTTAAAATCTCTCTTTTTACAAATTGTAAATATCTGAGGAAATTTAAAAATTCAAAAACAACCATCCTAATTTAAATATTGCGGCCGACCCCTTTGCCCAAGGCAAGGGCCGGCCACTTCTAGAGAATATGTGGTCGGCCATTGCTTGGTCACCAAGCAATGAACCAGCCCCTTCTTGGACACCAAGATAGGCTTTTCTTTGGATGGACTTGAGGTTTTATTGAGGCTACAACAGGGACCTAGAGGAGAAATTGATTTTGGCCTTCCGATGAGCTTGAGTATCTCGTGCTCGCCCTGAACACACAACTCAAGTTTATCGATAATAACTCATTCCACTAGAGAATTATTACCGCACTACCGCACCAATCCCAAATTACATTATGAGCTCCTTCTTATCATGAGTGTATTAGTCTCCCTGTGTTTAAGATTACGAATGTTCACTAATTAAGTGAGTTACTGATAACTCATTTAATTAATATCTAGCTCCAAGAGTAGTACCACTCAACTTTATTGTCATGTTGGACTAGGTCCACCTACAGGGTTTAACATGGCAATCCTTATGAGCTCCTCTTGGGGACATTCTCAACCTAGATAACTAGGACACAGATTCCTTCTATAATTAACAACACATACTATAAGTAATATCATTTCTCAACTTATCGGGCATATTGATTTATCGAGCTAAACCTCACCCTTTGATAAGTCAAAGAAATAAATATTAAATATACATGCTTGTTATTATATTAGGATTAAGAGCACACACTTCCATAATAACTAAGGTCTAGTTCTTTTACTAAGTCAGTACAAAAAGAACTTACCTAAATGATCCTACTCAATACACTTAAAGTGTATCAGTGTAATTTATTAGTCAAGATAAACTAATATTTAATTACACTACATCTATTCTGATGGTTTGTTCCTTTCCATCTCAGTCGTGAGTAATTGTTTATAATTTAGAGAACCGACAACATGATCTTCTAAGTGTGACTCCACACTTCATGTTATCTACTATATAAATTAATTGAACAATTACATTTAACAAATAAATGTAAACATTTGACCAATGTGATTCTTTATTTCAAAATAAATGTGTACAAAAGCTAAACTTTTAAGTATACACTCCAACACTTGGTCAGCCAGATTCACTTAAGACTTGGTTCGTGTCGGAGGTCGTGGGTTCGAACCTCGGCCAAACCTCTTTATTTTTGAAACTTCTTCCTTTTGGTAAAAATACCAAATGACATCCAAAAATTGCATAAAAATACTCTAAAAATTTCTAAAAATCTCTAGAATATTTCTAAAGCATTTCTAAATATTTTTAATTACTATTAGGACTCATAATGAGGAAATTTGGGTCATTACACTTTTTTCCCCATTGAAAAAGATACGGGAGGTAAATACACTTTATTTGATCCTTTCTCAATAGGATGAAGTGATGATCTTATCCCCATTTCTTGCAAATCAAGTCGTGATTTGAGATTATCTTTCGATTTTCCTTCTATATTTAGCAATGCCCCACAAATAGATTCACATACATTCTTTTCAATATGCATAAGGTCAAGATTGTGACGTATTACATTATCTTTCCAATATGGTAAATCAAAAAATATACTCAATTTTTTCCAATTGAATGGTAGAGCTGAATTATCATTAACTGTTTTTCCAAAAGTAAAATTTAAAATTTTCAACTCATTTATCACCATGTCTCCTGATAGTATAGGCGGTGGTCTTCCATGCTCTTCTGTGCCATCAAAAAATTGAGCATTTTTTCGAAATACATGATCACTATTTAAAAACCTCCGATGACCCATATAACAAAATTTTCCACCATGTTTTAACCACTGTGAATGTGTAAATTGATGACACACTGGGCATGCAAGTTTTCCTTTAGTACTCCATCCGGATAAGTTTGCATATCCGGGGAAATCATTTATTGTTCATAGTAATGCAGCATGCAATTGAAAATTCTGTTTAGTTGATGCATCATATGTTTGAACTCCTATCTCCCTTAAATCCTTCAAATCTGCAATAAGAGGTTGCAAGTAGATGTCGATGTTATTCCCTGGAGCGGATGGGCCAGGTATCAATAGTGACAACATAAAGTATGGTTGCTTCATACACATCCATGGTGGAAGATTATATGGCATTAAAATAACTGGCAACGTACTATGTGTCACAGTCATATTTTTGAATGGATTAAATCCATGTGATGCTAAACCAAGCCTTATGTTCCTAGGATCCTTTGCAAATTCTGGGTGCTTATGGTCAAATGTTTGCCAAGATGGAGAGTCAGCCGGATGCCGCATGTAACCATCCTTTGTACGGGATTCAGAATGCCATCTCATATGAGATGTTGTTTTGGATGACATGAACAAACATTGTAATCTAGGCTTTATTGGAAAATACCATAAAACCTTACGTGCGATTTTTCTCTTCTCACCAGTAGGATCATTTTTAGATGTTTCCCATCTACGCTCACTACATATTTTGCATTGAATTCTGTCTTTATCCAACCTCCAAAACAAAGTGCAATCATTAGGACAAGCATCAAACTTTTCGTAACCAAGTCCTAATTGCTTCATCAATTTTTCTGCTTCATAGTACGACTTAGGCAAATCATCCATTGCATTTGGAAATGCTTCTATCAATAAATTTAAAAGCATATCAAAAATCTTGTTGGTCATTTTCCCTAGACACTTCAAGTGAAGCAAACGAATAATAAATGCAAGTTTTGAGAATTTCTTACAACCTGGATATAATTCTTTTTATGAATCATCAATTAATTTATAGAATTTCTCTGCCTCTCTAGTTGGAATCTCCTTATCATTTTCAAATGCTGATGTGCTGATAATACTATCATTATGCTCTGGAATCCCAAATGCCTCGTAAAATAATCCTTGCATATCATCTGTATCCTTTCGAGATTGGACAAAATCAGAGTTTGTAGATGCACTATATGCTATTTCTCCATGAGCTACCCAATGAGTATATCCTTTGATAAATCCATCAACCGTCAAATGATCATAAGCAACCTCTCTTGAAACAAATATACCAATCTTACACCGCACACAAGGGCATAAAATCATTCCATTTATGTTAACATTAGAAAATACAAATTGTAAGAAACACTCAACTCCATTTCTATACTCCTCAGTTTGTCTCGGTAAAACCATCCAACTCTTATCCATAACAATTCTAAAAAAAAAATTATTCAAATAAGTTTAACATTATATATAAATTGAAATAATTTTATCATGATAGAGGTAATGCAAGTGAAATGCATGTCTAGATAGTATAATCTTTATTTCAAAATGTGCTCTAGAAATATTTTATAAAGCAAGGTATATTGTTAGGGAATAGGCTATCCTGTGATGCTCAATAGGAAGAATTCAAGGGGAAGTAAAATTGAAGAACCATAAATTTTAAAAAATATAATACATTTCCTAATATAATTGCCACAACCAAATGAATCAAAATTAAAACATATTAAGCCAACTTGATCACTGATATTACTCAAGCACATTATTAATAAAGTGATATTTTGATATTTCATGGTATAAGCAAAATAAAACAAAAAAAAATTAAGATATAGAAAACCTAAAACTCTATCAAAGAATTCTTATTCTAATTGTTAGAAAGAGAGGGAGAAACAAGAAAGGATTAGTAATTGATCCTGTCTGAGAAGCCTGGCAAAACGGAAAGCTGGGAGGAAAACCCACTGTTGATGAAGAATAATACCTGTAGGATACCGATCCGAGAAACCCAAAGCGGATCTAAGAGAATGAAGTCACAAAATGCCCTCCTCGTGCGAAGATCCAAAGACAAAAAGAAATCTTTGATGAAGAAAACCGAGATCTGGAGCTTCCAAGGCTTCCTACGCACAAGAGACCAACCAACACTATTGTCAATGACCTAAGACCGAGGTGGGAATCCCTGACTTGGCCCTCTGATGCTCAAGTTAGTGATCTCTCTCAGTGTGGAAGAAAGAAGAAGAAGATGAACAGTCGTTGAAAATTAGGGTTGTGAGTGTGAGCATCAACGTGAGCATACCTTACCAACGGAGAGAATTCCCCCTTTTATACCACTTCATATAACCTCCGTAGTCATGAAGTGGACCCTGGTTTGTTAGAGTTTGTTATGAGATGACGTAAGCCACATACTTGTAGAAAAATGACTTTTAAGGAATCTCTTTTGTACCCCAGATGTACCTTTTTTGCCGTCTGGTACCTGTAGAAGAGTCTAGAAACATTCTTCCCACCAAGCAAGTCAACCTGTTATATGATTACATAAAGCACATATTTTCATAAGCTATTCATAAATATCTTAAAATGTTTATTCTCGTCCTGTCCTATAAATTATATTTTATCGCCCCTGTTTGGTTATCCTATCTTCACTATGTTGTAGACCGCCCGATTTATACTATGTTCTGTATCGACCAAAATTGAACCCAGACCAGGTCCGGTCGATTTATTATTGTCATTCAACTAATCATTCAGTAATATACTACCATTTCTATAAAGCCTTAGATCTTTTCATTCCCGAGCGATCATGTATACTCAATTAATATTAATCTATGTTCAGATATGACACCTTAAACAATCCTGGCTTTTTTTTTATCTTAAACGTGTAAACCCGGTCGATATTGGTCTATATCTCCTTAAGCCTATTATCCTGACCGATTTGGGCTATATTTTATTAAGTTATATACCGGCCGATATTGGCTTATTCTTCCTAAGGTATTTCTCGGCCGGGATCAGCCTATCTCTCTTAAGGTATATCCCGACCGATATTAAATTATCCTTCTCAGGGTATTTCTTAACCGATATTGGACTATCCCTCCCGAGGTATTTCCCGACGAATATTGGACTATCCTTCTCAAGGTATTTCTCGGCTGGGATCGACCTATCTCTCTTAAGGTATATCTCGGCCGATATTGGCTTATTCTTCCTAATTCTATTATCTCCTTTCCCTTTTTCACCAGGGACCTACTAAACCTAACCCATATCATTAATAAATCAATTAATAATTTCATCAAAGGATCCATATAATTTGTCCTTGATATCCATAATGCTCAATAGCCAAGAACAAGAGAACAGAATAATGATCTAAATATAGCAAACAGATTCAAACAAAAAACATAAATTTGACTTCCGATTGGGTAACAAAGATATCTGAAATACAACAAAAGAAATTATTGTCATAGACATAGGAAGATACCATTCATAGAGATAGTAGGCAAATGGTCAAAACCAACACAAATCAATGCATTAGAGAAAAGTAAAATACAATTAAATCAAGATGTTTATATGCACGAATACAGGTTAGTTAGAACCAAATTCAAAAGATAATAATATTATGATGGTGGATTTAGAATTCTCCTAAAACAAATGAAAAATAGGAGGCCAAGTCATTGAACATGTTTATCAGAATAGGAGAATGCACAAAGGAAGTAGTAAGAAACATAATCCATCCTAAAGTAGTGCACTTCATCTGTCACCGAGGGACGAATAGGTTGGTCTTTCACTTTGTTCTTTCTATGTCAATTGTTTAATGGTATGCAGTTCATTCTTGCATCTTTTGACTAAAAATAAGTATTAGCTATGCAAGTAGTGGTTGAAGACCATAATTATATAAGAATCATTGACCATCGTGCAAATCATCCATTAAAAAAGAATTAGTCTTTCTTTGTTGCTTGGTCAAAAGTGAGAACTGAAAGATTCAGATCTTTACTCTACTTAACCATAAAAGTAACATTAAGCAAAACAAAATAAAAAAAAAATCTGCAAAACCTAGAAACAACAGAGGATTAGCACATATAAACAAACCTAAGAAGATGAAGGTTGGATTCGGCGTGTTCCAGGAAAATGCAGCAGAGGTTTGTGTGAGCGGCGGCTTGCGGCGTGAGAAAGAAATCCGACTGCCTGCAAAAACTAGAAATATTGTGCGTCGTGACCGAGAGGTGTGGCATAGGGAAAAGAGGAAATCTAAGGACAATGAGGTGGTGTGCGGAAAGCAAAACCTGGCTGTGTGTGGTGTGAGGAAGAAGTCCGACGCAGGAGAAAGAGGGCTGTGCGATTGGCGATTTGCGGCATGCGGCGTAGGGAAAAGAGGAGATCGATCGAAGGAGAGCTTGATCGAATTGATCTGGCTGTGCGCGCGTAACAGAGGCTTTATGCGAAAAGAAACCTAGCGGCGTGAGAGAAAAGTTCGACACAGGAAAACGATGGAGAAGGTATACGATAGAGAAAAGATCGGCACAGGGTTTTAATTAATATACGTTAACATAACATATACTTATAAATTAAACTAATTATTCCTATATCAATAATGACACTTATTTAAAATGTCATAAGAAAGTGTCTAATTTGTTATTTAATTTTTTTTTTTGGTTTTTTGATAAATGTCACTATAAGGTATTTATTATGATACTTATAAATAAATGTCGTTAAGATAATGTCACAATAGGCTAATTTTCTTGTAGTGGTAGAGGTGCCTCACCTAATAACAATCTATCTTCTATTCCTCTCTCTTTTCTTCCTTGGTGTGGCCGGCCCTCTTCCTTCCCTTCTCTTCTTCTTGTGGCCGAACCTCATCTTCTCTTGGAGTCCTTGTGGTGGCCGGATATTGCTTGAAGAAGAAGGAGAGAAAGAAGGCTTTGTTTCTAGCATCCCTTGGAGCTTGGTGGTGGTGGCCGAACCTCATCTTCTCTTGGAGTTCTTGTGGTGGCTGAAACTTACTTGGAGAAGAAGGAAGCTTGGGTGGATTCTCGTCTAGGTAGATCGTCGGCCACACGACGTCCGAGATAAGAAGAGGAATACGGCAGAGATCGTGAGGTCTATAAGCTACAAAAGGTATAAATAGTTATTAGTTTCCGCATCATAACTAGTTTATCCTTTTTTGTTTAGATCTTGAAATACCAAACACAATAGGCTAGTGATTCTAGGTGTCGGATTTGTGATTCAAATTTGTGTTTCTTTTGTTTTTCAATCTTGTGATTCGATTGTTCTTAATGGTTAAACCTAGGGTTACTATAAGGAGATTAAATATTGAATTTCTTTGAAAGGCATTGTCGAGGTAGTGGTGGATATTCCCATACCCAAGAAGGCCTAGTGCGTCACCATGTTTGACCTGGGAGTCGATCTCTGAAATAAATATTTAATCAAATTTGTAACATGGGTGGATTTGGATCAATAATGTTAAGCATCGTTTGTGATCCAAGTCTAAACCTCTAAGAACAAATAAGTTAAATTTGGAATCAATAATGTTAAGTTCTGTTTGTGATTCCATATTTAATTTCTAAAGAACACAATAGGTTGTTAGGAAAAGTTCAGGACTTGTACAAAATTTTTTTATAGGGGAAGCGGTATGATATTCCGAGTAGCAACCAACAATTGGTATCAGAGCTAGGGTTTGCCTCTGTGTTTTTGGTTTTCAGTTTAATTATGCACATGTCATATATAATTTAGGCAGGATAATAGTAGGATATGCTAACATTGTGGTTGCATGCTCCAACTATTATGACTTAATGTGATTGTGTGTGATTGGACCCTTAGACATGTCAAGGGCATTTTATGTGTGTGCATGATTGTATGTATTAAATATAGTAGGAGCTGTATTAGTTTTAGGATTTTACATTTTTATTTTGATCTAGAATACATGTACATTCCTTTGTGGAATATAGGATCGATATATGTAAAATTCTATTTTTGTCGCGGATCGTATCCTTGCGAGGCGTGGCACTATTTGTGGACCAGAGGTGCAGCGGAAAAGGAAGCAAGATAGATGCGGAAACTAGACCTGATTACGGTGGTTAAAAATGGTAGCAGCTAGGGTTGGCAGCACATGGAGGACAGTGATGGAAAAGGCCATAATAGTTGGAAAATTATTTTTTCATATTTGTTGCTTTATTTGTTGTGATGTGTGTGTGCGTGGTTAAAATTCCTCACCTTAAATAACTAAGTGGGAGAGGGATTAGTAAATAAATTCCATGGTATCCATTACTGGTTTGTAAGTGATGCAACAAACTTACGTGTTGGCTCTGAGCGCCTCCCTCCACAACGGATGAGTTTGTTTGTGGATCACTAGGTCAAACTTCCTTTATGAATGGTTATAGGAAATTATTTAGGAGCGTGTGATCTTCTCCAACTGAAAGGGCACAATCCTATTTAATGGACTAAGTATCAAGTAATGGTATACACTTAGGCGCATTTAATAGTATCCTCCCCAACGGAGTCACTACTATTATTTGTGTGACCAAAGGAAAACCAACTATTAATTTTATTTTTCATAAAGTTAGGATGACAAGATAATAAAATTAATGGGTAAAACCTCCTCTTATAAATGTTGAATTTGTATACGCCCACACTAACGTGGCATGCAAAATTCATGGTGTTTTGAGGTGTTGGTAAATTTAAATAGTATTGTTTGAGGAATCAATATTATTCTAAATTTAGAGTCTTGACCAAAAACTTATTTTGTGATTCTTAGGATGTCTTTCAACCCACTGGCCATTATACTGAAAGAGAACAAACTTACTGGCCCCAATTACATAGATTGGAAAAGAAACCTGGACATTGTCCTAACTACTGAAGGCTATAAGTTTGTACTGTCAGAGGTTTGCCCTAATGTGCCTAATAGTGATTCTAGTGAAGAGGAGATTGAGTATCATAAGAAATGGGTAAAGGCAGATGAGATGACGCGGTGTTACATTTTGGCTTCAATGTCAAATGTGCTGCAACATCAGCATCAGGATTTACCAACTGCTTATGATATAATGAACAATCTCAAGGATCTCTTCGGACACCAGGATCGGGCTGCTAGGCAAGAAGCTATGAGAAAATTAATGACATCCACCATGTTGGAGGGGACACCCGTAAGGGATCATATCCTAAAGATGATGGCTTATTTGAACAAAATACAAATCCTTAGAGGTGAAATCGATGGGGAAACCCAGATTGATATTATTCTCCAAACACTACCCAGAAGTTTTAAGCAGTTCCGCCTGAACTATAACATGAACAAAAGGGCTTATACGTTGGCAGAACTTTTGACAGAACTTCAGGCAGCAGAAGATATATTTCGTCATAGTTCTCAGATTCACTTTGTTGAAAATGTTTCTACTTCTAAGTCGAAAGGCAAGAAGAGAAAGAGACAGGCGGGATCAGCAAAGAAGGTAAATAGATCTCAAGGTACTGGACCTAAAGCTAGAGTGAAGAAGCCAAAGAGCAAGTGCTTCATCTGCAAGCAGTCTGGACATTGGAAGGCGGACTGTCCTCATAGGAGAGAGAACAATAAAGGTATATCTTATTCTCTAGTAGTTGAAACATGTTTAGCGGTGTTATCTACCAGCACCTGGTGTGTAGATACAGGAGCCACTGATCATGTCTGCAATACATTGCAAGGGTTCCAAGAAACCCGACGACTATATGAGGGAGAGATAACTGTCTACATGGGCAATGCTACAAAAGTGACGGTTGTTGCAGTGGGAGACGTCTACTTATCATTCAATAGGAAAAGAACTTTGGTTTTAAGAAATTGTCTTTATGTACCCACTTTTAGAAAGAATTTAATTTCAGTTTCTAAATTATTTATGGATGGATATTCTATTTCTTTTGATGACAAAGTAGTTATCAAGAAGAATAGGGTTATTATCTGTTCTGGTACATTAGTAGGCAATTTGTATACTTTAATTCAATTTCTCTCACAAAACAACAAATGAAAATTAATAACACATATTCTAATTCCAATAAGAGAAAGGAACCTTCTCAAATGAACCAAACATATCTTTGGCATCTAAGGCTTGGTCATATTAACTTGAGTAGGATTCAAAGGCTTATAGCCGATGGACTCTTGGGTTCATTAGTGTTGGAAAACTTTCCAACTTGTGAATCTTGCCTGGAAGGTAAAATGACCAAGAGACCTTTTAAGGCCAAGGGGTATAGAGCCAAAGATGTGTTAGAATTGGTTCATTCTAATTTATGTGATCCTTTGTCTATCCAGGCAAGAGGTGGTTTCAAATATTTTGTATCTTTTATAGATGACTATTCAAGATACGGGTATATTTACTTGATGCACCGCAAGTCTGAATGCTTTGATAAGTTCAAAGAATACAAGGCTGATGTGGAGAAACGTCATGGTAAAAGTATCAAGACACTACGATCTGATTGTGGTGGCAAATACCTCTTTGGAGAGTTTAGGAATTACTTATCAGAGGATGGGATTCAATCCCAATTGTCTGCACCTGGTACACCCCAATAGAATGGTGTGTCAGAACGAAGGAATAGGACTCTTATGGAAATGGTTAGATCGATGATGAGTTATTCAGAATTACCAAATTTGTTTTGGGGATATGCTTTGGAAACAGCAGTGTACATTCTGAATATGGTACCTTCTAAATCAGTACCCTTTACTCCCATAGAATTGTGGAATGGGTGTAAGCCTAATCTGAGTCATATTCGAATATGGGGTAGTCCAGCATATGTGCTGAAGGGAGATACTAACAAGTTGGAATCATGTACAGAAGTTTGTCTATTTGTAGGATATCTTAAGGGAACGAAAGGTGGTTTATTTTATAATCTTAAACATCAGAAGATCATTGTTAGCACAAATGCTCAATTTTTAGAGGAAGATTATGTAATAAATCATAAGTCCATGAGTGAAATTGTTCTAGAAGAAATGCGAGAGGACACGCCTACCTTAGTACCAACAGTGCAAGATGAAATATTACAAGAAACTGCAACACGTATCACAAATGATACACAACAATAGACAGTGTCTCATCGTAGTGGGAGGGTTGTTAGGCAACCTGAAAGATTTATGTTTTTGGGAGAGACGTCGGACTTGGTCCCAGGTAAACATAAACCTGATCCCCGAACATACGATGAAGCACTCCAAGATATAGATGCAGCATCTTGGCAAAAAGTGATAAATTCTGAAATAGAATCTATGTATTCTAATAAGGTCTGGTAGCTTGTAGAACCACTGAATGATGTAAAAGCCGTTGGATGTATGTGGATCTACAAAAGGAAAAGAGGGACAGATAGGAAGGTGGAAACCTTCAAAGCAAGGCTTGTTGCGAAAGGGTACACTCAGAAAGAGGGAATCGATTATAAGAAAACTTTTTCGCCGGTAGTCATGCTTAAGTCTATCTGGATACTCTTATCTATTGCCGCTCATATGGATTATGAGGTTTGGCAAATGGATGTCAAGACAACTTTCCTTAACGGAAGTCTTGAAGAAAACATCCATATGAAGCAACCAGAGGGGTTCATTGAAAAAGGCAAAGAGCATCTAGTGTGCAAGCTAAATCAGTCTATTTATGGACTGAAGCAAGCTTCAAGGTCTTGGAACATCCGGTTTAATAAAGTAATCCAGTCATATGGATTTATTCAGTGTCTGGATGAGTCTTGTGTATACAAGAAGTGTGATGGAAACGTGGAAGTATTTCTTGTACTATACGTAGATGACATTTTGTTAGTTGGAAACAATATCAAAGTGTTGTCGGAAGTAAGGGTATGGTTGTCCAAATAATTCGATATGAAGGACTTATAAGAATGTGCACATATTCTTAGGATCAAAGTAATAAGGGATCGCAAGAAAAGAATGTTGTGCTTATCCCAAGCTTCATATATCGATACAATCCTTGCTTGTTTTAGCATGCAAGACTCCAAGAAAGGTTTTCTACCTTTTAGGCATGGAGTAGCTTTATCTAAAGAGATATCTCCGATGACATCAAAGGAGATAGAGAACATGAAGGCAGTTCCTTATGCTTCAGTTGTCGGCTAATGTATGCTATGTTGTGCACGAGACCGGATATCTATTTTGCCGTGGGCATGGTTAGCAGATATGAAAGTAACCCTGGACAAGGCCATTGGACTGCTGTAAAGCATATATTAAAGTACCTGAGAAGGACTAGAGATTATATGCTAGTTTACCAAGCAGATGATTTGCTTCCTGTGGGTTACACGGATTCCGACTTCCAATCAGATAGGGACAATAGTAAGTCTACATCAGGTTATGTGTTTACTTTAGGAGGTGGAGTCATTGCATGGAGGAGTGTTAAGTAGAAATACGTTTTTGACTCAACCATGGAAGCTGAGTATGTGGCAGCCTCTGAGGCAGCCAAAGAAGCTGTATGGCTCAGGAACTTCCTGATGGACTTACACTACAAGAAAAAAGCTAATAGACAACGCTTTTAAAGCGTTGTCTTTGTGCCAGAAAAAACGTTGTTAAAGGCACTGTTGTTAAAAGTCTGCTCAACGACAACGCTTTTAAAGCGTTGTCGTTTGTAGCGAAGACAACGCTTTTACAATGCTTTAAAAGCGTAGTCATGTTTTGCAAAGACAACACTATTACAACGTTTTAAAAGCGTTGTTGTTTTTTTTACAAAGACAACACTTTTTGCAACGCTTTAAAAGCATTGTCGTTTTAAAGAAAAAAAATTAAAAAAAAATATTTAAAAATCATTATTTTTATATTTACGAAACTATTATTTTTCTTTTACCATGTCTAGATTCGAATTTTACATATAATCAACTCAGCTAATGATTTCAAACCCATACCAAAATAATAGAATTCTGACCGTGTAACAAGTCAGCAGCTGTAACAAAAAACAGAAATTACATAAGTCATCCAAGGAAATATCTAGGAATTGCTATCAAAAAGGAATCAGCATACTGTCATCCATCTTAAACTTTATCGCATCCTCGGTAAACTTTTTCATTTTCACATCAAGTTCAGCAGTCACTTCTTCTCCTTTAGCTATGATACGATCGATATCCTCATCAGTTATTGTACTATCCTTGGAGCTAAAAACCATTTCAGCACCAAATCTAATCATTTGTAGAAGTTCATCTTTATTAACAGCTGCATCGAGGAAGTTATTGATTAGAAACAAAAAAACTGATAGATAATGGATAAATTGCTTGAACCACATTAGTAAGCTCTTTGAAAAAATCATTACTTTTCTGTTCTGCTAATCGTCCTTGTTGAATAACCAAGGCATCAAGTGCAAGCTTCTTGTATGCTCTCTCTATCACTTTCTCCTCAATTGCAAACTGCATTTTAGATATGTCAAATGATTCAAAAACATCGTTAAACTGTTAAACTAAACTGAAATATTATGATACCTCAGTACAGAAACGGAACACTTGAACTTCTTTCTTTTGCCCAATTCTATGAGCACGATCCTGTGCTTGCAAATCAACTTGTGGATTCCTAGTAGAGGTATCCATAACAATTTAGTGATGAGCATAAATGTAGCAACAGGATTCACATAATGGAAGAGGAATACCAGTCACTATCATAGAGAATGACAACATCTGCTGTAGCAAGATTAATTCCCAATCCACCAGCTCTTGTAGAAAGTAAGAAAATGAACTTTTGGCTTCCAAGTTGATTAAATGTTTCAATGGAAGCATCCCGTTCTTCTCCCTCAGTATTCCCATCAATCCGGCAATATTGGTAACCACGATATAGCAAGTAATCTTCCAGTATGTCCAGAAGTCTAGTCATCTAAATTACAACACAAACAGTTGTGTTAAATCAATAAAACACTAATATGTTACCTTCTACTGCAAGTAAGACTGGGCAGATATGTATGAAACAATTTAGAGGGAAAAATCTGATTATGAGAAACAAGATATGTAAATAACAAGCATTAGAAGCAAATACTGGGTAGCTATATGTGAAACAAGTTGGAACAAAAACAGTTTGATTATGACAAACAAGATATGTAAACAACAAAGAATAAATATCACAAGTTTCAAATAGATTAAAAGTGAAAATAGCAGGCTTTGCATGTAATTCCAAATGATAAACTGAAGACCCAATTGATATAGACCTGTGAAAATATTAGAACTCTGGAATCTCGTTCCTTCAGTTTAGGCAACAGCTTATCTAACAGGACCATTTTTCCTGCAAAAACAACTATATGTTCAGGAAACAAGGAATTATCACTATAGTAAAATTATCATACTTCAACTGAGGTAAAAATACCTCAAAAGAATTTGGAGTTACTTGCATTTGTAATAAGATTTTCTCCAGTTGTATAAGGTGGCCCAGGTTCTGCACCTTGGAATAGATATGGATGATTGCAGTACTCAATAAAAGTTATCATAGCAAACAATAAAAAGTTGCATAAAGAACCAAACACCAAATTTTACCATCAAACATTAGTAAAAGTTTTAGACATTTCAAATCAAAATAAATGAGTTCAAAATGTAAAACTTTGCTAGAGAATCAACTATAATATGATAAATTGTGGTTTGTAGTACTCAGTAAACAGAAGAAACATTTTGTAATCTAAAGAAACCATAGAAATCAAAAAGTTGAGTTGATGAGGGCTTCAGTAGAGCATACCTTTGATCACTGCTACCTTTGTTTCTTGGGACAAAGTTTTTCCCCCTTTTCTATGTTTCATATTCTTCCTAGAGTAGGAAGTGATTGCCATCCTCAGTGCATACTTGACAAGCAGATCGCGTGTGGTTGGGAGAGTCAAGGTGTTTACTCTGTGGTTAACATTTACACGTTTTCTTTATGACGCTCACCTTGACCTTTTTTAGATAAGGCATCACAATTCAATCGCAGTCTGTAAACAGAAGTAACATTTTGCAATCTAAAGAAACCCTAGAAATCAAATTCCAGGAGATTCTCTGACCAAAAGAAGAGGGTTACTGACCTTAAATCCACCATCATTCTCATCTAAAATCATACAGCAGATGAAATAATTTCACCCATCTATCCGGACAATTATATTGATCACTTACATTCTTCTCTTGAAAGACACGGCTCATGTTTAGAATCTATCCTGAACCAACAATAGACAGAATTAAAAGGAAAACTTGCTCTACAATTCGAAGTTTAACTGACACCTGAAAGAATTAAAGAAACAATGTATATCCATCAAAACTGCCGATCACAAGGGAGAAAATAGATCACCAAGAATCCCTAACACCAAGAACCATCACCTCAGAAACAAAGCCCTAAAACACTACAACAAGAAGACAAAAAAAGAGCAACTTTCCCACCCACAGGCAACCATTAACTAAGATCCCCAAGAGCTCAAGTTCAACATTACCGAGTAAACAAAGAACGACAAGAGAAGATAATCAGTGGAGAAGAACCTAAGAAAGGACCTTCTGATAGCGAGAAGAGATCAGCGCGCGAGGATTACTTGCAGGTGAACCCAATAGCAAGGGAATCGGCTGAGCAAAGGGTAGCTTGGCGATGCAGATGAAGAAGAGAGTTGATGCGCCTGCTCTACCCTAAGCACAGTGAACGTTCGCCGGAGGGAAGAGAGGCTGCCGAAGGTTCTGAATTCCCCTAACGAGACTTCAATTTTAGGACCCAAGAAAAATAGCGGTAGCAATGTACCTTCGTCGGGGGCGAAGGAGGCGAAGAGAGGGGTCGATCTGTCGTGGTTGATCGCCTCAGCACCGGGATCTACCGCTTGACGAAGGTGTGGTCTTGACGGAGAGGAGTTCGAAGGAGTGGTTCGCCGGAGAGGAGTTGGATGGAGAAGGCCGCATGAGATGAGGAGTTAGGAGAAGGGTTCGGGATAAAAAACGATCGGAAGATAGGAGTTGGGAGAAGGGTTCGGGTTTTCTACTCCTTACTTAGATCCAACGGTTTGTATTAATCAAGATTTAAATGAGAACTTAACAATAGACAACAATTTTTAAAAAACGTTGTTGTAGAAACTAAAATAAAGTCTAATAGACAACGCTTTTTACGAAGCGTTGTCTTTGATCCGTAAAAATCACTAATAGACAATGGTTTTTAGAAAAGCGTTGTCTATTAATAAGAAAATAATGAAATAGACAATGCTTTTCACTAAAAGCGTTATTAAAAAATATAGACAACGCTTTTTATAAAAAGCGTTGTCGTTTAAGTATTGTAGAATCCCAATTTTCTTGTAGTGTTAGATGTGATTTCTGGTTTGCCCAAAATCATCACAATTTATTGTGATAATAGTGGTGTAGTAGCAAACTCAAAGGAACCACGAGCCCATAAGGCGAGTAAACACATAGAGCGCAAGTACCACCTAATACGAGACATCGTGAAGCGAGGAGAAGTTGTTGTCACCAAGATTGCATCAGCAGATAACCTGGCAGATCCTTTCACTAAGGCCCTTATGGCAAAAGCTTTTGATCAACATGTTGAAGGAATGAGAATTAGATGTATGGCAGCGTTTATGACAACATAGTCTTTTAGTATAAGTGGGAGATTGTTATAGTGTATACTAAAAGCCTAGCTTTTTGTAAACATTTATTTTTGAAATAAAAGAATCACATTGGACAAATGTCTACATTTATATGCTAAGTGTAGTTGTTCAATTGATTTATATTGTAGATAACATAGTGTGTGGTGTCACACATAGAAGATTATGTTATCAGTTCCTTATAAATTATAAACAGTTGTTCACAACTAAGATGGATAGGAACAAACCATTGGAATAGTCATAGTGTAATTTGGTATTAGTTTATCTTGACTATAAAATTACACTAGTACACTCAGAGTGTATTGAGCTGGACTATTTAAGGTAAGTTCTTTTTATACTGACTGAATAAAAGAATAAGACCTTTGTTATTATGGAAGTGTGTGCTCTTAATCATGATATAATAACAAGCACATATACTTAATATTCATTTCTTTGATTTATCAAAGGGTGCGATTTAGTTCGATAAATCAATAGGCCCGATAAGTTGGGAAATAGTATTATTTATATGGTGTGTTTTTGATTATAGAATAAAACTGTATCCTAGTAATCTAGGTTGATAATGCCCCCAAGAGGAGCTCATAAGGATTGTCATGTTAAACCCTGTAGGTGGACTTAGTCCGACATGACAATAAGATTGAGTGGTACTACTCTTGGAATTAGATATTAATTAAATGAGTTGTCAGTAACTCATTTAATTAGTGGTCATTCAATATCTTAAACACAGGGAGACTAACACACTCATGACAAGAAGGAGCCTATATAGTAATATGAGATTGGTGTGGTAGTTCAATAATAACTCTTTAGTGGAATAAGATATTATTGATGAAGTCGAGTTGGATATTCGGGGCGAACACGGGAAGGTCAAGTTCATCGGGAGACCAAAACCAATTCCTCCTCTCGGTCCCTGTCATAGCCTCTTATTTATAAAGTGTTATACCCACTCATATCCACCTTCTTACCCACCTTAAGGTGGCCGGCCAAGCCTAGCTTGGAGCCCAAGCTAGGGCCGGCCAAACCAAGGTGAGTTGGTGGCCGGCCCTAGCTTGAACCCAAGCTTGGTGTGGCCGACCACAATAAATTAAAAGGTTTTTATTTTTTTAAATCTTTCTTATGTGGAAGTCATAATTTTAAAAGAGAGTTTAAAATTTAAATCTTTCCTTTTATAGCTTTCTACAAAAGATTAAGTGAAAGGTCTGATATCTTTTCTTATTTGTAGTTAAAATAAAGATTTTAATTTTTGATAAAACTTTCCTTTTTTGTAACCATCCTCATGATTTAAAAAAAAGTTTTAAAATTAAATCTTTCCTTTTATAGTTTCTACAAAAGATTAAAAGAAAAGATTTGATATCTTTCCTTATTTGTAGATTGAAAGAAAGATTTTAATTTGAGAAAACTTTCCTTATTGTAATCATCTACATGTTTTAATAGAGAGATTTTAATTTATAAAAATTTTCTTTTATAAACAACCATGAAGAGAATTTTTTAAAGAGAAATTTTTATTTTAAAAATTTCCAGAAATAAATTAGGAAGTTTTAATTTTTGTTTAAAACTTTCCTTATATTTGGATGTTGAGGTGGTCGACCAAATAGAAACAAGAAAGTAAATTTTAATTAAATTTTCCTTTCATTGGCAAAGAGGATAAGGAAGGTTTTATTTAAATTTTCCTTATTTGCCAAGACCAAGGAATATAAAAGAGAGGGTAGAGGTGCCTCACCTAATAACAATCTATCTTCTATTCCTCTCTCTTTTCTTCCTTGGTGTGGTCGACCCTCTTCCTTCCCTTCTCTTCTTCTTGTGGCCGAACCTCATCTTCTCTTGGAGTCCTTGTGGTGGCCGGATCTTGCTTGAAGAAGAAGGAGAGAAAGGAGACTTTGTTTCTAGCATCCCTTGGAGCTTGGTGGTGGTGGTCGAACCTCATCTTCTCTTGGAGTTCTTGTGGTGGCCGAAACTTGCTTGGAGAAGAAGGAAGCTTGGGTGGATTCTCGTCTTGGTAGATCGTCCCCCACACGACGTCCGAGATAAGAAGAAAAATACGACAAAAGATCGTGAGGTCTATAAGCTACAAAAAGTATAACTAGTTATTAGTTTCCGCATCATAACTAGTTTATCCTTTTTTGTTTAGATCTTGAAATACCAAACACAAGAGGCTAGTGATTCTAGGTGTCGGATTTGTAATTCGAATTTGTGTTTCTTTTGTTTTTCGATCTTGTGATTCAATTGTTCTTAATGGTTAAACCTAGGGTTACTATAAGGAGATTAAATATTGAATTTATTTGAAAGGCTTTGTCGAGACAGTGGTGGATATTCCCATACCCAAGAAGGCCTAGTGCCTCGCCATATTTGACCTGGGAGTCGATCTCCGAAATAAATATTTAATTAAATTTGTAACATGGGTGGATTTGGATCAATAATATTAAGCATCATTTGTGATCCAAGTCTAAACCTTTAAGAAAAGATAAGTTAAATTTGGAATCAATAATATTAAGTTCTGTTTGCGATTCCATATTTAATTTCTAAAGAACACAATAGGTTGTTAGGAAAGGTTTAGGATTTGTACAAAATTTTTGTATAGGGAAATCAATACGATATTCTAAATAACAACCAACACTACGATCGAGATTATGGTTCTTCCTGTACCAGATCAGATGTGGACAAAAATTCCATGCCATATAATTGAGTTGATAGAGGTATCAAAGTCGAACACTCATTTTGAAATTCATCCCCGAAGGATGAAGAAAGTCACCAAATCTCGATTATCATTTCCAAGTGGGAGTTGGAAGTCAGCTCCTGAGGCTAAGACCCCACAGAAATGCCCATAAAAGACCCAAGAGGTAATGATTGGGTCATAAGAAAAGAAGAGAAGGAAGACATTGACCCGGCCCTGGGGGAGCTTTTTTGGCACCACGCCCAATAAGGAGATGCCCTCTTGAGGTAAAATTGAAAACAAGTACAGAGGGGTCTTAGGATAAGGGCCCACCCTTGGCAGCAAGAGTTCAAGAGAGAAATAAGGGGGCACATTCTCATGGTGTTGGTCATGCATTTCTAGAAGAAATGGCTCGATCTTCCCCGCTGGAGCATCCCAAATCCTAATTGAGCCCCCTCCACTAGGCACCTCTCTACTAGAGAAATTTTGCATCTATGCTAAGGAGACCATACCAAATCTAGTTTTTTGACACTGAGTAGAAGCTTGCTCTAGTCCATTCAGAGGGTAGGTCTTTAGTTAAGAAAAAATCTATAAATTATATGTGACTATTAACCTTGCTTGTGTAGTCTATTAGCAAAGATTTCTAGTAGAGGGAGGTTACAATATTGGAACTAAGGAGTCAAATAGATAAACTGGGACAAACTTCAATAGGGACTTCATCAACTGCCAAGGAAACTTAAGCTTGGGAAGAATTCGGCTTAGAAAACATCAAAGAGAACCCAATTAGAGGAGACTTTGACTAAAACAATAGCAATAAAAACTCAGTTGGAGGAGGCTTTGGCTAAGACAACAAAAGAAAAACCTAAAAATGAGACATCAGTTACGTATTAGAGCAAGAAAGCCAAGAGCTATTCTGACAAAACTCAAAGACTGGAGCAAGAGCTTGTTGAAGCTTAGGCTGCTTTAAGGGTCTCAGAAGCATCGACCAAAAAGGCTCAAGAAGAGTAATCTCAAGTTCAACATGATTTTGTAACTAAAATGGTGAGGTCTGTCGCTGCAGAAACTAGAAGACTAAATCTCCAAAGTGACATTCGTGTCGAAACCTCAATCAAGAAGAAATGGGCACTAGAAATTGCTAAACCCAAAAGATAAGAAATGAACATGACTTCTAAACTAGAAGCTCTTAAGACCAAGGTAGCATTGGAGTCAGGAATCACCGTTGAGAAAGAGAAGGCCATGAATGCCCAATAGGAGGCTGCTTAGAAAGATTTGAACGACTACAAAGTAGATGAGGAGAATCGACGAGCAGAGAAAAAGAAGGCTTCTAACCGTTGAATTTTTTGAAAAACTGTCAACAGAACTAGTGACATGCTATGATGTGAATTTGAGGGTGCCCTCCACCAATGTGTTGAAAAAATGCTACTAACTAGAGGAGCATACCTTTCCATGTTAATGTTATATTTGAGAGATTTCCTAAGGAAATCACTTATATTATTTATTGGATAAATTAATTCTCTATGTATATGATATCAATCTTAAACTTAATTAATAAAGTCTACAATATGATTCATAACATGAGAGAACTTGTGATTAGATCACAACTAGTGAACATCTCTACATATGTAATTATATTTGTATTGAAATATTTCATAGTCAATGAATTGATAAGTTCTAACATTATCCATTCTGAGAAATTAGAACGTGTTATACTCCTTGGTTTATCCAAGTAGTTGCTTCTCACTGGTTGAAGACATTGGGATGCCGATAGTTAAACATGAATACTAATTAAGGATAACTAGTTCATTAAAGTGACCTACCATGAGACTTCATATGGTTTTATACATATACGAATATTTCAATAATAATTTCATTGTAGTTCAAGTGCAAGTTTGCTTCAACTTGAAGTATTCAAGTTATCTTGGTCATGGAAACTTATACTTTAACATCTCCTTAGAGGTATAGACCCGGGATGACTGATATAAGTCAAACTGCACGAAGGTGATTGAATAACTTACAGAGGATTCACCACTCCTTTTATTAGGAGATATATATCCTATGGTCTCTTGTCAGTATTATTACTCGTAAATCTTTAGCTAAAGCATTACACATCAAGAGGATAGTCTTCTTGGACACATGATTGAGTAATTTGAATCTATAAGACAAGGAACTAGTACTTGGACTAGGTGTGACGTAGTCAGTTTAGTAGAGACTGACACATAAAATATATCCTAGACTAAGTAGGTATAAGACAAGTGAAAGGAACGAGGCATGACTCACTATAGTTGCTTTAAGGTTCAAAAGTTATTCTAGAATCAATTATAATTTTTCAGTTAATTAGGGATCATGTTCGATTCATAATTAATGATTAATTATGAACGACCAACATAAACTGGAATCCTATTGGATTTTACGTATTATAAGTATATTCAAAAGATATAAAATAAGTTTGAGAATTGGATTATAAGATTAATAGAGACTAAGGGGGCGTTTGGTTTAGGGGAATAGGAGTGGGGAATGGGAATGAGAATCATTGATTGTCATTGTTAATGTTTGGATTATAGGAATAGGAATGCAAATAAGGGAATGAATTCTTGAAAGTGGGTAATAACTCATTCCCATGTACCTCCCCTTCAATGAGCCATTACCCTATTTTCATCAATCAAAATATTTCCTTATTCCAAAAATACCCTTGAGCTAAAACTAAAATTTTCTCCTTTAATATCAAATATCAAAATATATTTATTTATTTTTTCTTTCATATCACTTCTCTCTCCTTGTTCTCTCTCATCATATTTTTTCTCTCATCATTTTATCACACACTTTCTCTCTCCTATCACACTCTCTTTCCTTTTTTTCTCATTACACTTTCTCTCTCATCATACTTTCTCTCTCCTCAATCTCTTCCATCGTACTCTCTTCTTTATTTTTTTCTCATCATACTTTCTCTCTCCTCAATCTCTCCCATCACACTCCCTTTTCTCTTTTTTTCTCATTATACTTTCGCTCTCATCACACTTTCTCTCTCCTCAATCTCTCTTGTCATACTCCCTCTTTTTTTCCTCAACACACTTTCTCTCTCATCATACTTTCTCCCTCATCATACTTTCTCTCTCCTCAATCTCTCCCATCACACTCAATGTTTTCTTTTTTTTCATCACACTTTCTCTCTCATCATACTTTATCTCTCACCATACTTTCTCTCTCCTCAATCTCTCTCTCTTCATTTTTTCTTATTATATTTTCTCTCTCTTCATTCTCTCTCATCGTACTTTCTCTCACATCATATTTTCTCTCTCATCATGCTCTCTCCTACCACACTCTCTTTTCTCATTTTCTCTCATCACACTTTCTCTCTCTTCATTCTTTCACATCACGCTTTCTCTCTCTTCATTCTTTCTCATCACACTTTCTCTCTCATCATCCTTTCTCTCTCATCATTCTCTTTCATCATATTGTTCTCTCACATTTATCTTTCTCTCACATCTAATTTTTTCTCTTATTTTTCTTTAAGGGTAAAAAAGGAAATTTTGATTTATTCCGATAGAAAATATACAACTAACCAAACATTACTTTTAAGAGTGATATTCATGCTCATACCCATTCCCATTCCACTATATAATGATTCTCATTCCGATTCCTATTCCTAACAAAGAACCAAACGCCCCCTAAGTTTGGTAGAACTAGATGAGGAGCAAATATGGATGGTGTTTGGCGAAACGGAAGCAATAGTGGGGCATGCCTCTTATAGGCAGGTTACATTCCAAAAGTGTTTAGTTCAGTTATGATCCATGATGGTTTAATGATAAACTAAAAGGGTTTGGTTTAATTATGAATCAAGATGATTTGATTTTGAACTAAACTTAATGATAATGGATCTGATTGCTATTGGGCAATTGGGTTTGGGAGATGACTTACTCCCAAGTCATTAAAGAGATGTATAGATATTCCCCTCCATGAGGAGAATTATGAATTGGAAAATCTAATTATATTATACTAATCCCCTTATCCTCCCCTCCTCTCACTCTCTTCTTGACACCAACCACAAGAGTACTTCCTCTTGTGTTTCACCTGTTGTCAAAGCAAGCTTCAGACAGAATTTTGCTAGATCTCCTTGCCCTTTAGCTCTCCACCTCTGTTGTCCCTCCCACTGGCTAGCAATAGCTCTGAGGGGTGTCGGACAGTAGCAAGAAGAAGTTGTCTTCTTGCTACCACCGCTCAAAACATAACCACCAACAACTCTTGTAGCTATTGGACCTGCTGTCACTAGCCACCAGTTGGCCATTGACCAGCCTCCTCTAGACACCAAATAGGAGGGAAGAGCCTACTGTGCCACGGGGAAAAACAATCGCAAGGGTTGTCCTCTCTTTACCTTTTTGTGTCGTCGAGTTGCTTACGCCACTAAGCACAAATTGGGTCGTCATACCTCCCTCATCACTTTGTCTCCTCCATTTGGCTAGTACCAAATTGAAGATGAACTTGTGCCTTAACGAAGTCATCTTGAAGATATCTCGGTGTGGATATTGATAGAGGCAAAATTCACCAAGTTTGCTAGTTGATATCGTTCCCGCTCAACGTCATCCGGAAGGTATAATTCCTTTTATGAAATTTATGTTCTATAGCTTTGTCTATACATGTTGTATCTTGTATGTATATGGTGTATGTGTTATAATAATTTAGAAAATTATTATACTTCTACTACTTATATAGGAAATAAAATTTTAAAATGCACATAGAGACACCCAATAGTTAAGCCTTTAGCAAGTCTGGGATGAGTTTCCTAACTCTAAGAAATATGATTGAAAGAACCTCCCACTTCTCATAATTCTCTTTAATTTTGTTTGACTACTTCTCAACAACTATTGTCAGTTATCTTATGAATTGCTTACTTGTGTATTGAGCGGTATGCTTGCTTTGAAACTTGCCCTTTTTAACGAACATGAGTTATGTGTTATTGTGACTTGCCCTAATGAAATGGAAAGATAGTTATAAAAAAAATCTAAAATTATATAAAATTGTTGACGAACTTATCTATTGGTATGACTTGAGCTGATAATCTCAAATTGACTCATGATTGAGGGCTAGAGATAAGGAGAACACTGAATGATTAGTTAAAAACATCATGTTGAATGTTAGAGATAAGGAGAACCTTTCCTAGCTACCATGTGTTCTTTTATATTAGTTTCCCAACGAAAAATTATGGAAAGAGTTTTATAAAAAATTAGACTCATTCCTATTTCCTTTTAATTTTTTCTTTTTCTTTCCTTTTAATTAATCAATCCTAGATTGATTTATTAATTAAACAACTATTTGTTGATGTTTAATTATTTGACTGGCCCCTTGCTTGGGCACCAAGCAAGGTGGCCGGCCACTTATTAAAAGGGAAAGAAAGAAAAAAAAAATTATAAAATTTTAAAAGAAGAAAACTTCTAATAATATTTTACAAACTCTTTTTTTTTCTAATGTGGATATTAAAAGGAAAGTTTTAAAATTTAAAACTAAGTTTTAAAATTTAAAACATCTCTAATAATATTTCTTTTTAAAAGAAAGTTTTATAAATTTTACAACTATCTTTTAAAACCTTGTGGCCTAATTTAAATTAGGAAAATTTTATAAATTTTTAAAATCTCTCTTTTTAAAAATTGTAAATATCTGAGGAAATTTAAAAATTCAAAAACAACCTTCCTAATTTAAATATTGCGGCCGGCCCCTTTGCCCAAGGCAAGGGCCGACCACTTCTAGAGAATATGTGGTCGGCCATTGCTTGATCACCAAGCAATGAACCGGCCCCTTCTTGGACACCAAGATAGACTTTTTTTTGGATGGATTGAGGCTTTATTGAGGCTACAACAGGGACCTAGAGGAGAAATTGGTTTTGGCCTTCCGATGAGCTTGAGTATCCCATGCTCGCCCCGAACACACAACTCAAGTTCATCGATAATAACTCATTCCACTAGAGAATTATTACCGCACTACCGCACCAATGTCAAATTACATTATGGGCTCCTTCTTATCATGAGTGTGTTAGTCTCCCTGTGTTTAAGATTACGAATGTCCACTAATTAAGTGAGTTACTAACAACTCATTTAATTAATATCTAGCTCCAAGAGTAGTACCACTCAACTTTATTGTCATGTTGGACTAGGTCCACCTGCAGGGTTTAACATGGCAATCCTTATGAGCTCCTCTTGGGGGCATTCTCAACCTAGATAATTAGGACACAGATTCCTTCTATAATCAACAACACATACTATAAGTAATATCATTTCCAACTTATCGGGCATATTGATTTATCGAGCTAAACCTCACCCTTTGATAAGTCAAAGAAATAAATATTAAATATACATGCTTGTTATTATATTAGGATTAAGAGCACACACTTCCATAATAACTAAGGTCTAGTTCTTTTACTAAGTCAGTACAAAAAGAACTTACCTAAATGATCCTACTCAATACACTTAAAGTGTATCAGTATAATTTATTAGTCAAGACACTACAACAAAATCTCTCATAGACATCAGTGGAACAACATCGGTTTTAGGCTAAAACCGAAGTCTTTGAGTATTTTACACCAGTTTTTCTAAAAACCGGTGTCTATGAGCGCAGATTTTAGCTCATAGACATCGGTTTTTTAGGCGATGTCTATGAGCGCCCTTTTTTTGGTTAATAGACACCGATTTTAACATCGGTTTTTAAAATCCGATGTTAATAAACCCCTTCTTAAATAATTTAATTTTTTCACCGGCCAAAATTTACAAGACTTCACAAAATTCCCTCCAAACCTAAACCAATATCGTGCCCCTTCTCTCAACATAAACCTAAACCTAAACCTAAACCTCAGCCTCATCTCCCTCTTCCCCTTCCGCCGTCTCGCCCTCGGAGATCTCGCCGTCGCCGTCCCCTTCGTCTGCAAGTCCTGGTACCGCGCCTCCCTCGACCCTAGCTGCTGGCGCCGCCTCAACTTCCGCTCCCTCAATTTCTCGCCGTTGCCGTCCCCTTTGAACAGTGGGTTCATTTCCTCGTCACATCTCCCCGCCCGATTCCGCCGACCCTTCTCTTCTTTCCATTTTTCCCGAGTCGACAGAGCCACTCGTCGCGCCATTTCGCTGCCTAGCTGAGCTTCGCAGGCGGCGCCACAGCTGACGGGGCACAACGCGAGGACGAGTGGAGGCGAGACGAAGAAGAAAGAGGCAAGTGTATCTACCTGTGATAACTCGAAATCCATGAGGTATAGTGGGGTGGAAAACCTATAGAAAGTGAGGATTTGGTATGGATTTCGATTGGTTTTCTTCTGGTAAAGGCTTTGATTGTTCTTCCTGGAGATGTTTTGATTTACTTCTTTTGTAGACGCTTTCGATATGTTTTCCTCTTCTGTGGATGTGTTTGATTGGTTTTTCTTTGTATACGATTCGGGTTGGATTCTTCTCGGTGGGATGTGTTCTTGTTGGAGGTTTCGGTTGAAGGTTACTGCTTGGTTTGCGTATGTTACCCAAAATTGTTTGACAGTGATTTCTGATGTGTTCACAGTAGATTTTTGATGATGCCATTCATGCCCAACACTAAAGGCATTTTTTTTTGGTGAAATAAGCATCACTGCAATCTTCCATCGCCTTGAGCAAGATTGAAGAAATCTCTGGTAGGATCTTCTTTGTGTTGTGTTTTCGCAATCGGTAATTAGGGTTTCGAGAGGACGGAGGGCGCGAAAGGTGTGGTTTTGGTTCATCCGGGGCAGTTTTGTGGTTGTTCGAATTGCTCTTTGTGTTGGGATCCGGGCTTTTGAGGTGTTTGATTGTTAATCTTCTTTCTTGGTTTCATATTTTCCTTTTTCCCTGAGATAGATAGTAAGTCTGCGTTATAAACTTTTGTTTTGTATTGTTCGATCTCTCAGCTTTTCTAAGTTTCATCAGTGCTTTAGTCTTTTGTTTTCTTGTCTCATACCCTTCGCAGATTGTCAAGGTTGCAAAGTTTTCTATGGTAAATTAAGCCAAAAGTTGAATTCTTGGATAGGTCCCTAACACTGGATTCATTATGCGTTTTGAGTGTCTGTTTGTGTGTGATATTCCATCTTTTATTTTGTCTGTTTATGAGGAATTTCACAACAGTTCAATGGAGTTCGAATTGATTTGCTTGCTGTCAGTTGGGATACCACTCATCAGTGGTTCTTTAACACTCCTTCCTTTTCTGTATATGCTAGGTATCTCTCAAAAGTAGATGGTACAGAGTCTTCTTCAAGCTGCATGAATGATTAGAAATGAATGAAGAGGAGAGGTTCCTTCTCTGTCCTTATGAGGAACACAATGAACTGCTTGTGTTCTGGTGAACAAATGCAAGTCAACGAAATGACCCAATCAACTGAGTTCTTGTCCACAAAGGATGTCTCGGTAGACCAATATACTCAACAAAATAGTGAGATTGAACAAAGGGTTGACATTGGAAACATTGAAGAAGCGGAGTCATCTCTTCGTGAAGGTCTCTGCTTGAATTATGAGGTTGGTGTCAGTCTTTTTAGGCACCAGTTTATGGTGGCAATGAGCCCTTCATAAAGTTCTGATGCACATGCATGTCTATATACTTTCAATTCTAGAATTAGGATTGTCTTTATGATATTAAGAAACAATACATGCAATTCTCTGTTACTTTGTGAGCTTATTTTGCCATGCTGCTGTGCATGAGGGTATACATAGTCAAGCTCAAGACATGGACAGTGATGCTTAGATCATTCCTCTATGAGTTCAAGATTACTTTTTTTTAACACCGATCAGAAATAAATCTACATATTTCCCAAAAAATAGAGAGGTTTCATCTTTCTAAGTGATATGAACTTGTTATCTCTGATAGTTTTTGTGATCATAACATAGACCAAGGAAGAAATCTTCAAGAAATGAGTTTTTTTTTTATTTAATGGATCAGGCAAATAATTGTTTTGATATCTAAAATTGTTTTCTTCTTATCCAATTGATTTACATAGATTTTTTCTTCTTTTAATAATTGATAGAAGATTGATTTTTCAAACCTTTGATAATGTGATATTCCATAATGAAACTCATAAAAGAGGAGCACAGAGATTATAGTCTTCATTTCCATGTGTTATTTATGTTTCCTAGTATTGTTATGTTCTTTGGAAATCTCCTTGTAAGAGTTTGCAAAAGTGTTCTGTTTGTCCATCCCTGAAGCCTTGTCCCTTTGAAGCCTAATGTCTAGCAATGGGTTCATCAAGGCCTCATATAATGTCATTGTGCATAAGAGAGATGCAAGTTCTTCTACAGTGTATTTCGATACCTTGCTCAGATACACTAGTTTTGAATAGCATATATAAATTTATGAAGAAATAGTGAAGCAAAATTTGTATAAGCTAAATAGCCTTACCGCGACATCTACATGTGTCAGGATGGGGAACTAATGAGAAGACACTGATCAACATTTTAGCACATAGAAATGCCACCCAAAGAAAGCAGATTCAGTTGGCTTACGAGGAATTGTACAACGAGAGTCTCACCAAAAAGCTCGAATCAGAATTGAAAGGAAACTTTGAGGTGGTTATTTTTCTCAACCTTTATTGTCCAATGAATGTTTTTATCTGTAGGGGCAACATCATTTGCAGAAGCTAATATTAATTATTTGAAAAATTTATAAATGTGAAGAGATCGACATGAACTTAGATATGACTTGAACCAATACTATGAATGTAAGTACATAATTAATGGTAGATTGATAGGACTTGTGGCTTGTTATGCGTGATATGCTTATGTACACTATCACATTGTAGCGGTGTATCTGATTATGTTTGATTCTTCAAAAAGCTGTATACCGCTGGAAACATCCACACTTCCAATCAAAACTTGACACTCTTAATTTGATAGCATGTAAACGTTTACAAAAAGCATTAGATGTTTTGTTTCACAAGAGTGAAAACTAGTTGCTTCTACTTAATATGTACATGGTTTATGCATATGGCTTAGGTGAAAAGGAGAAAAGAACCCACACAAATTGGGACGAATTTAGCTCTGACATAGCATGTACAATAGCTTAGGGATGACCTTAAGCAATTCACACAACATAAAACACATGAATTAAACAACCCATATTAATTGACCTACATCCCATTAAAGAAAATTTATATGTTGACTTAAGCAATCCTTATGCAACCATTAATGAGTGTAGCATTCTCTCATTTCATAAGCTTATATGGTTGCTTTATTTGCCTAAAATAAGTTACAAACCGGATGCTATGCTTTTGTTACAAACCAGATACTAGTTGGAGACTAAATGATTGCCTAAGAAGAAAGGAATTAGAGATTAGGAGCTGCAGTGAGTAGAGTGGCTGGATAAGCTATCTTAAATGGTAACCTTAGGATTAAAGTATTGATTACATTTTTAACCTGCTCAACTTCCTCTAAATATCTAACACATTGATACTCAAATTTAACCTAACCTATTAAGATAAATGGGTAATCAAACTTAAAGGGTACCCATTACCATATTTAGCTATACCAATGAATTTCAAGTTCAACTAGAAGTAAGAGTGAGTGTCAATATGCCTGTGGGTACCTCAAGAATAGGGAACTCTTTGTTTTTATGATTTAACCCCTCTTCATTATTTTACTCACCTCTTTTGTTTTTACCTATATTCATGTTTTTCATTAATCAGATAGAGACCCCTAACTACATTATTTAGGCTACAAGCTCGACCTCTACCACATGGCTATAGGGAGGAAATGATCATGTTGATCCCTAATCTTATCCCTAGCCGATCATTAAACATTAAATGTGTGGGAATTTACTAGAATCTACTCCTACATGAAGCAAATGAATAAAAACTACAAGTAAAGTTTACCTACCCTGTTATGACTTCAGAAGAATATGCTGAATTTTCCATGTATGCTGGCCTTTAATATAGAGGGCTACAAGAGGATTATATCTTAGGTCAAGACACTCCAAATCCATCATAAACCAAAGGGAAAATAGTTTCTACTTACTAGAGGATTGAATGGACCCAAAAGGAAGCTCTAACTTGCTGTTTTGGGTGCTGAACTAAGGAGGCAGCTGCCTTCTTGCCGCATTCCTTGCTGCTGTGGTTGGTAGCAGAAATCACAGAAAATAGGGGGCTTAGTGCAGGATATTCAGGATACCAAGATGGCATCAGAGGTAGTACAATAAATAGTATATCTCTTCATCAGAGGTAGCTTTGTTCTTCTATGCTTCACTAGATTTGTTGTGTAGTCATATTTCTTTGTTCAACCATTATCATGCCTAGTAAGTTGTTGTATGATGCTATCGATTCTTATCAATCTGTACACTTGAATTAGAAGGAGCAAATTATTTATGTTATATTCTAAGCAGCATATACTAAGTGTCATATATGAAAGTTTTAGATTCTATGTTATATTCGTTATCTTGCACAGCAGCCTTTAAAAACTCAGTATTCTATTTTATTTGATACATGTACACATTTGTTTTAGTTATTTGACATATGGTGGATTTATGTGTTTTTACAGTTTACAAATCTCAAGTACTCCAGAGTTGAAATTGATGAAGTGCGGTTCGAGTGGGCTAAATGCATGCTAGATTACATTTGAAGTGCGGTTCTACCTTGATGTGTTAAAAGAATGTTCTACCTTGATTTTGATATTTATTAGCTAGCTTTTGATGTAAAAAGAATGTTTGGGTATTTTATGGATATTGTTGTAAGAAGATTATTTATATAATTTGTGAATATTTGTGTATTTTATTGATATTATTGAATGAAGAATATTTGTACAATTTGTGAATATTTGTGTATTTTTTTTTGTTATTGTCGGTTTTAAAATCAAATCTATGCTGTTAGAAAAAATACATATTACATCGGTTTTCCACCGATGTAAAACCGGTGTTATAAAGTAATATTACATCGGTCATTTACCGCTGCCAAAACTGGTGTTATTAACATACAATATTACATCGGTTTTACACCGTGTATGAAATGGTGTCGTTAAGTGATACTACACCGGTTAATAACCGATTCGAAAACCGGTGTCGTTAAGTGATACTACACCGGTTTTAACCTGATGTCTAAAATGACAGACTTTTAACATCGGCTTCATAGACATCGGTCGAAAATCAAATAGACACCGGTGGAAAACCGATGTCTATGAGCGATTTTGTTGTAGTGAGATAAACTAATACTTAATTACACTACGTCTATTCTGATGGTTTGTTCCTTTCCATCTTAGTCGTGAGCAACTGTTTATAATTTATAGAGAACCGACAACATGATCTTCTAAGTGTGACTCCACACTCCATGTTATCTACTATATAAATTAATTGAATAATTACATTTAACAAATAAATGTAAACATTTGACCAATATGATTCTTTATTTCAAAATAAATGTGTACAAAAGCTAAACTTTTAAGTATACACTCCAACACGTGCCAGTTATCAGGTTAACCCGTCGACCTAGCTGGACTTCGTGCCAGACATCAAGTCAGTCTGTCGACCAGTCTGAACTTCGTGCCAGACATCAGGTCAGGCCGTCGACTAGTCTGGACTTCGTGCCAGACATCAGGTCAGCCCGTCGACTAGTCTGGACTTCGTGCTAGCTATCAGGTTATCCCGTCGACCTAGCTGGGCTTCATGCTAGCTATCAGGTCAGCCCGTCGACCTAGTTAGGCTTCGTGCCAACTATCCGATTAGCCCGTAAACCTACCTGGGCTTCTTCTGCACACTTCGTCAAAGTGTTAAATTACAATGAAACTAACTTAACCTACTTTATCATTCATCAAAACCTGAGTTAGACTGTTAGTGCTAACTGCACCAACAATCTCCCCCTTTTGATGCAATGACAACCAGGGTTCAGTTAGTGAAAAATATGCAAAAAGTAAGTAGCAATCAACGACTTGGTTTTAAGTTAGACTTGGTTTTATATAATTTTGTTGTTAACACTCTGTAGCGCCCGAAAATTCTTAAATGAATTTTAGAAATATTCTATTATTTTTCTGAAATTTTAGAATATTTTTATGAAATTTTTGGAGTAGCGGAAGTAGCAAAATTAGATAAAAATATAAAATAGCCTAAGCGGGAATTGAACATTGAACCCGCGACCTACTAGACTCTACAACTTATACATGACCTTAGTAACCAGGAGGCCCCAACAGGGGTGTGCTGAAAGAAGAGAGAAATTATATTTATGATCTAGTTGGGTCGTATTAATCACTTAATATAAATAGAGAATTTAAGTGGGGATTTATTATTTTGATCGACAACTTCTCTTCTCCCTCACCCTCACCCGCCGCCCCTCCCTCTTCCTCATCCTCTCGGCACACCAAGCCCCCCCCCCCAAGAGAACTAGGGTTCCACTCCTAGGGTCGTAGGAACACCTTCCGGCAATGTCTCCGATACGAGGGCACTCCTCTCCGCGAGAAGAACGCGTAGACGCAAGAAGACTACCGAAGAGATCTTCTTCTCCGGAAATCTAGCGATCAGAATTGTAAGAAACCTAGCACAGGAAGTAAGTAACCCCTCACCTGCAGTATAAGTAGCTAATCGTATGTTTCTATATTCTTAGTTCAGTCATATGCAGAGTTAGAGCACACCAAGTGCTCGATAAAATTACTAGTACAGTTATATGCTACAGTGGGCATTTTAATAGCTCAGTTAAATGTCATATAAGCATTTTAAATAGCATACTTAGTCTTGCTTCAGTTTATATGGGACTACGGTCTAATGGGTGGGCTCCCATAGTCACCTCTAGGTTCAGATAACCTAGCTCTAGGTTCAGATAACCTAGTAAGAGCAAGATAAGATAAATTAGCTTATGAATTAGTATTTTACTTTATCAGTGGCACTGTACTGAACTCTTAGTTGTCCTTGGGTTGGGCTCCAATAGTCGTCCCTAGGTTTAGATAACCTAGTAAACCCTACTAGATTCGGGGCTAGTTACCTTGGGTTAAGTTAGGGATGCGCACATAACAAGTACAGTTGCCGGGCCCATCAGCAGCATAGTTAGTATTTTTATCTATTATGAAAATAGTTTTCAAAACTTCACAAATCAGTTATGTGAATACAATACAGTTTCAGCATTAACCTAACATTAATTTTAGCTTAGCTTAAGTATCAATTTAGTTTTCTTGTTGATACAACAAATAGTTTATGTTTAGTAGTTGATTGCTATAACTTATATGGCAATATGCCATGTTTTAGTATTTTAGTATGATTCTCATCATGTATATCAGCATGACATCTTTTAAAAGTATGATTTCATCGAATGCATGTTTTGTGAGGTAGATGGTTCTTACTAAGCTCCCAAGCTTATAGTTTCCTTTTCCTTATACTACAGATAAAGGTAAAGGGAAGATGGATTAGCGGAGGCTGGAGGGCAATGTGTCAAGATGTGTGTGAGAAGGAACTTGGAATAAAGACCCTTGGAGACTAGCAAGTTTAAAGGATTAGAACTCCTTATATTTTATTTTTCCGCACCTTTTGAATGTCTAAAGGTTATGAATTGCGAAAGTATGCACTATGTTATGCTTAGACTTTCAGTTACCTTGATGTTAGTTGGTAAATTATGAATCATGACATGCTTAGTAATATTCCAATGTTTATTGGTTGATACATTCGTATTGTACACGAAATTACTGAAATGCAGCATAAATCATAGCTCCAATCGATCGGCCAATCGATTGGAGGGTCCCCAATCGATCAGTCGATCGATTGGGGAGTGATTTCTCGCGTACAGAAAGCTGATGAATCGATCAACTGATCGATTGGCCATGGATCGATCAGCGGATTGATCAGAAAGTAATTTCCGTGAACAGAAGGTTGCTGAATCGACCATCGGATCGATTGGCTAAGCTGGATCGATCAGCCGATCGATTCAGAATTGACTTCCGTGCACAGTAGCACGTTGAATCGATCAGTGGATCGATCAAAATAACTTTAATTGATCAGCCGATCGATTGGAAAGTCTGATTTTAGCTAGAGGTGTCTGATTTCAATTCTTTGATCAAATGGAAAGTTTAGGTCCCCTTCTTTAGCATATATACAACAATGAAAGTGTATTTTGAATATAAATTCCAGATTTTATAGCAATTAGCAGAGGATTTAAATTAGTTCATCTTTCCGCACATTATACTTCACTGAAAGCATAGAAAAGTTTAGCAACCGTAACTCCCGACCTTACTGTTTAGTCAGTAGAAGGTGGGGCGTTACAGAGTGGTATCAGAGCCAAGTTTCATACTTCCTCTACACACACATCAGCATTGAACCTGCAGCTTCCAAGTAAGAATACCTCAACTTATTTATGTTTCTTGCTTTCATGTTTATAGATGACTAAAGCATGTTTATATATGATAACATCCAACATGATAGTAGTAGTTATGTGAACATGATTATAGTAATTATGTATGTCCTCTATTTCTCTAGGAAATGGCACGAGGACGCCCAGCTAGAAGGGCACCAGCTACTGAGCCTCAGCATTAGGCAACCAGCTCAGTGCCTCCCCCAGACCTTACAGCGGTAGTGGCTCAGTTACAGAAGCAACTAGCTGAACAACAACAAGAGATAGCCACCCTAAGGGCTAATCAGCAGAACACTCCCACTGCCACCCCGGAACCTAACATGGCAACCCCAGTAGTTATAGAGGTTCCACCAGTCCAACCAACAACACCGGTAGCCCCAGCAGCAGGGGCAAGGAGAGAAGCTTATCTGATCCAGTGGTAGAAAATCAAGCCAGAGAACTTCTCAGGCACCAGTGAACCATGGGATGCCCAAGCCTGGTTCAAAACACTGGAGAGTACGATGGAGCTTCTGGACTGGCCAGAACATGAGAAGGTGAAATGCGCCTCTTTTTGCCTGGCAGGAGACGCACGTATGTGGTGGGACAGAATTAAAGCGAAGCGCCCAGTGAACCAGATGACATGGGCCAACTTCGAAAGAGAATTCTATGAGGAGTTCTTTCACATGCGGGTCACAAACTGCCACTACGACGAGTTCACTGAATTTCGTCAAGGCAACCTTTCAGTTGAGGAGGCCGTGAAGAAATTCAACAGGCTGGCTCGTCTGTGCCCCAAACTAGTCAGCACCGAAGGAGAACGAGTCTGGCTGATGCTCAAAATGCTAAGGCCGGAAATAGCACTGAACATGGCCAGCGACGTCCATAGGCCGCAAACCACTAAAGAACTGGTAAGTAGTGCTCTGATCACCGAGCATTACCAGAATAGCATCAAACAGCAGAAGCAAGCCTTCTCAGAGCCCAAAGGCCAAGGAGGCTCAGGTACTCAGAAACACCAAGGCCACAGCTCTAACTGGAAAGGGAACTCCAGTAACAAATGTAAACCAGGGAGTTACCCAAAAGGAGGAGCAACTAGTAAACAGCCTAGCTATCCCAAGTGCTCCACTTGTGGAAAATTTCACCCTGGAGTTTGTTGCAAGGGCACACGAGGATGCTTCGAATGTGGCTAGGAAGGGCATATGGCCAAACAATGCCCGAACAAGACCAGCTTTCCCCCCACCACAGCCGATTCAATACGGAGGTAACCCAACACAGTTACACCAGATGTAGGCTGCTTTAGATGGTCCACACATCAACCAGGGCAGACTAGAAGCCCCCTCAGCCACGACGAACGCGAGAATCTACTCACTAACCAGAGAGGACGTAGCGAATGCCTCGACAGTTGTTACAGGTTATATTAGTATTTTACAGCAAAGTGCAACTGTCTTATTCGATACTGGGGCAACCCATTCTTATATATCCAGGACATTCGCCGAAAGGTTAGCAATATCTCCAGAGGTACTCAGTGGTCAGTTTTTGACAACACTACCTTCAGGAGAAATCATGGCATCCACGCACTGGCTTCGAGCAGTGCCAGTCGTTATAGCGAACAGAGAACTCTTTGGTGATCTTATAGTGCTAGATATGGCGGACTATGATATCATCTTGGGAATGGACTTCTTGATCAAGTACGGTGCATCCATAGAGTGCCGTAAATAGAAAGTTGTATTCCAACCTGAAGCAGGAGTGCAGTTTGGATACATTGGAGAACCAAAGAGAAAGGCCAAGAAGTTTCTCTCAGCTCTGAAAGCACAGAAACTATTGGATTCAGGATGTAAGGGATTCCTAGCACATGTAGTTAGTACCAGTCCGGACAAGGACCAAAAGCTAGAAGAGGTCCGAGTCGCATGTGACTACCCAATAGTCTTCCCTGAAGAGTTACCGGGCCTAGCGCCAGACAGAGAGATTGAGTTTGTGATAGAACTCGTCCCCGGTACAAATCCCATCTCCAAAGCACCCTACCGCATGGCTCCAGTGGAACTGAAGGAACTTCAGGAGCAACTACAGGAGCTGCTCGACAAGGGCTTCATACGCTATAGTCACTCACCATGGGGAGCGCCTATACTGTTCGTGAAGAAGAAGGACGGGAGCATGCGTCTGTGTATAGACTACCGGGCACTAAACCAAGTCACGATTAAGAACAGGTATCCTCTTCCCAGGATAGATGACATGTTTGATCAGCTAAAGGGAGCAGCAGTGTTCTCTAAAATAGACCTCAGATCGGGATATCACCAGGTGAGAGTTAAAGAAGGTGATATACCCAAGATAGCTTTCAGAACCAGATACGGGCACTATGAGTTCGTAGTCATGCCCTTTGGCATGACGAATTGTAATGACCCAAATTTCCTCATTTTAAGCCCTAAAAATAATTCAAAAATATTTTTAAATGCTATAGAAAAATTCTAGAGATTTTTAGAAATTTTTAGAGTATTTTTATGTAATTTTTAGAGTTCGTTTGGTATTTTTACCAAGAGAAAAAAGTTTAAAAGAAAAAGAAAAAAAAAGTGTTTAGCCGGGTTTTGAACCCAAGACCTCGGACTTGGCCCGAGTCTTAACTGAATCCAGCCAGCCAACTGGTCTGCGACCTGTTTGTGAATATATATGGGATGAAATATATATAAGCAGTATTTAGGAACGTTTAAATGAATTGGAAATAAAAAGTATGCGGCTGAGGAATCGAAGCTGCGACCTGGGATTTGGTTAAAGCCGGGCTGACCAAGTGTGCTAGCGATCGTTTGTTATTAAAAAAGGAGAAAAATTCTATTTAAGCAGTAGTTAGGAAACAGAGAATAAATAGGAAATAAAATGGTTGCAGCCGAGACTCGAACCCACGAACCGAGTTCTAAGCGGAACGCAGCCAACCAACTGCGCCAGCGGGCTTTGCTAATTTAGGAAGGAGCAAAATATTCTTAAGAAATATTTGTTAATAAAAAACCCTAGTTACAAAAGAGGGGAAAGTTTTCCCCGAGCCCTAATTTCCCTTCTCTCCTCTCTTCGGCGTGCGACGGAGATTCTTCTCGGGCGAAATCGTGGCAGTGAGTGATCACGTCTCCGGCGGTCGGCGAGGTTGTTCTCCGAGGGGTTTTCTTCACTTCTCGTCAAGGAGAAGCTTTGAGCACGAAGAAGAGCCGAGATTTGAAGCTTTACCCGAACCCTAGATCTCCTCCTCTTCGGTTGTAAGTCCAAGAACAAGAGGTAAGTTGCTACTCACCTGCGGTAGGATAGCTCCGATTGTTCCTTTCTTTTCCGAAATCTTTGGGATAAATTGTAGGTGGTATGTGCTTTTGATCGGATTCTATGCTATATAGTTGCATCTATGCTGACCACTACAGAACCTAGTTTTTAAGCATATAGTAATTTCTGTAATAACCTTGAAACTATGAATTGAGACAGACAAGGTTAGGTGAGTTGCTAATAGGTTTCAAGCAATAGCAATATAGTGGACCATCTGCCGTGAGTTTTGATGTATTCTTGAGTTATGTTCTTAAATTCATTTATGCTATTAATTAGATGATTTTATTGTAGTTATTTAACCTAAGTTTAGTCGAGAAACTGTGAACAAGATCTTCTAGTAAGGTGTGTTTTAAACATTAAGTTCAGTAACAAGGAGAATTGAGGATGTTTCTGTGTTCTTGTACATGGTCGGTTTGGTGTTATTGGTTCTCGTATTGACAGTGGAACTTTTGGACAAGATTGAAGTGTTTTAAGATGTTGGTCATTGTGTTGCACTACTGGTGTAGGCTGGGAAATGCTGGGCTGATTTGAAGGGATAGGTTTCAGTGTGGTTAAGTGGATGTGTCTACAACATTCTCTTATGAAACTTGGATTGCACATGTACTACTTGAAGTTTTGAGTTGAGTCCTTTAAGAATAATAGTAGAGGAGCCATGAATGCTTACCGGTATTATATGATATGAATTGAATCAAGTTTATATTCTGTTTTTAAAGAATTTAGAATGTGTGGATTTCTTAAGTTCTGGTTCTAAGTATATCATGTATCAACTCTTTGATAGCAGTATCATCCTTTTCTTTGATATCAGTTATAGATCTTTTGTTGAGATATTGGTGTTGGAGTGTATACTGAAAGCCTAAGCTTTGTAAACATTCATTATGAATAAAGAATCACATTTGGTCTAATTATCTACATTTGTTTGTAGTTGTTCATTTAATTTATATTGTAGATAACATAGTATGTGGTGTCACATACAGAAGATGATGTTATCAGTACCTTATAAATTATAAACAGTAGCTCACGACCAGAATGGAAAGGAACAAACCATTAGAAGGTCGTAGTGTAATTAGGTATTAGTTTATCTTGACTATATAATTACACTAGTACACTCAGAGTGTATTGAGTAGGACCATTTGAGGTCGTTCCTTTTATACTGACTTTATAAAGGAACAAAGACCTCAGTTATTATGGAAGTGTGTGCTCTTAATCCTAATATAATAACAAGCACATATGTTTGATATTTATTTCTTTAATTTATCAATGGATGAGATTTAGTTCGATGAATCAATAAACCTGATAAATTGGGAAATGGTATCACTCATAGTGTGTGTTGTTGATTATAGAAGGAAACTGTGTCCTAGTGATACTAGGTTGATAATGTCCTCAAGAGGAGCTCATAAAGATTGTCATGTTAAACCCTGCAGGTGGACTTAGTCCGACATGATAATAAGGTTGAGTGGTACTATTCTTGGACTTAGATATTAATTAAATGAGTTGTCAGTAACTCACTTAATTAGTGGACATTCGATATCTTAAACACAGGGAGACTAACACACTCATAATAAGAAGGAGCCCAAAAATGTAATTTGGGATTGGTGCGGTAGTTCAATGATAGTTCTCTAGTGGAATGAATTATCATTGATAAAATTAAGTTGTGTGTTAGGACGGGATGCTTAATTTTATCGGAGACCAAAACCAATTCCTCCTCTCGGTCCCTATCGTAGCCTCTTATTTATAGAGTACTATACCCACATATACCCACCTTCTATACCCACCTAAAGGGGGCCAGCCAAGCTAGCTTGGGAACCAAGCTAGGGCCGGCCTAGGAGGTGGTCGGCCCTAGCTTGAACCCAAGCTAGTAGGGCCGCCATAATTAAATAAAAAGAAATTTAATTTTAGATTTTATTATTATGTGGAAGATATAATTTAAAGAGAATTAAAATTAAAATATCTCTTGTAAAAGATTTACAAAGATTAAAGAAAGAGATTAGATCTCTTTCCTTATTTGTAGATTGGAGAGTTTTTTATTTTCTCTTTAAAATTATTCACATGTTAATAAAATTAAAATTATAGATATTTCCTTTTATTAACCATGAAGAGATTTTAAAGAGAAATTTTATTTTTAAAATTTCCGAAACAAATAAGGAAAGTTTTAATTGTTGATTAAAACTTGTCCAATTTGCTTCCTCTTGATGTGGCTGGCCATTAGAGTTTATTTGGGAAATTTTATTTTATTTTTCTCAAATAAATCATGTCAAGGAAATTAAGGAAATTTTATTGTAATTAAATTTCCTAATTTGCCTAGGCCAAGGAATATAAAAGAAGGGGTGAGGTGCCTTCACAAGACACAACCTCTATTGTTTTCTCTCCCTTTCTCCTTGGTGTTGTGGCCGGCCATCTCCCTCTCTTCCTCTTGTGGTGGCCGAACTTCATCTCTCTTGGAGTTCTTGTGGTGGCGGATACTACTTGGAGAAGAAGAAGAAGAAGGAGAGAAAGCTAGCATCTCTTGGAGCTTGGTTAGTATTTTGATTTTCTTCTTTGGTAAAGTTCTTCCTTTGTGGCCGAACCTTGCTTGGAGAAGAAGAAGGTGGTTGGTGGTTTCTCATCTTGGTAGATCGTTGCCCACACAACGTCCGAGGTTAGAAGAGGAATACGTAGAAGATCAAGAGGTTTTTCTACAAGGTATAACTAGTAATTTCTATTTCCGCATCATGCTAGTTATTTATGGAAATAATACCAAATACAAGAGGCTTACGCTCTAGTATTTCGAATATGTTTTTTCGAAGTTGTGTTCTTTTGTTTCTTTCTTTTCCTTGTGATTTGATTGTTCTCTTTGGTTAACCTAAAGTTATTTTAGGAAATTAAATATTAGCTTTCTATTAAAGGTTTTGTCTAGTCGGTGGTGGTTGCTCCCATATCCAAGAAGGCCATGTGCCTCGCCACGTCAGTACTGGGAACCTTTTATGGAAATTAATATTTAATGGAATTAATAACTTAAGGAGACTTGGGTCGAACGTGTTAAGTTCCGCAGGAGATCCAAGTCAAAACCTAAAAGAACAAATAGATTAAGTTTTGGATCAAACGTGTTAAGTTCTGCAGGAGATCCAAAATTTAATTTAAAAGAACACATGGTAGCTAGGAAAAGGTTCAGATCTTTGTACAAAATTTTTGTACAGTGGAACCTATAGGCTTTCCGAGTAGCAACCAACAATTGGAACACGAATTGGAATATGCAGTTTAGTTGCATTGTGTAGCACCTGAGTTTGGATTTTTCCTTGCTGTAATAGAAAAGAACAAGCCTTGCATAGGTTTAAATTTTAGCAGGTTCTAGTTTTGTTTGTGCTAAGCAATTTACATAAACGGATTTAGTTTTGGGAGTAGAAATTGGGAGGAAATAGAAGTAATAGCTTAGAACAAACGAAACAAGTTATATAGGATCCAAAAAAAAAATTCTAGTGAGTTCTAGTTTAATAGAAGCACCCTTTCCCTTATGCTTTGTTTTGTTGGAAACAATTCGGCATGTGTAGATCTATTGTAGTATAGAATTTTAGTGTAGATCTTCTTAAGTGTGCAGAGGAGTTTCGCTTCCTTAATAGGCAAGAACAATCTTTATAATAAGCTTGCACAACCTTCTAATAATAAGCATATAGTTTATAGTCTTTCTATTATTGCCGTGGGCATAAACAACATGCATATCATGAAGATGCAGTCCTCCACTTTTAGGGTGCAGATTTGAAGTTTGCTACTTCCTTAATGAGCAAGAATAGTTCTTTAATTTAAAGCATGTGTTTCATTAAATCTTTTTAGAAGATTATAAGTAGTTATAAGTAAAGAAAGGACCAAGGTCTTGATAGGATCTCTAAATTTCAGAATTTGGGATCAGCAGCATGCCAAGTGCTCGAAGAAATGCCGAGGCATTCTATAATAAAAGAATTAGAAGATAAGAAACATTTTAGTTCTTTCCTTGCTTGTGGAAATTTCTGGTGTAGATTAAGAGGTTTCAAGTATATTCCTTTGTAGATTTATGAGGTTCTGTTGGGTTAAAGATGTTCTTTACATGATATGATAAGTTTTGAGGAAGTCTTTAGGCACATTTTTTTATTGTGTTTGTACAGAATTGAGGAAGTCTTGCAGTTTAGAACGAGTTAGATTAATTTGTAGCATGTTAGTTTCAGATTTCATGAAAACATTTCAGTTGTAGATTTTCAGTTTTAGTTTATATATATATCTATGCAACGAACTGGCTTTTATTTCAAGTATATATAAAGTTAGATTTATCTTTAAGCTTTTAGTTTCCCTTTGTTCTGCTAATAGGCAATGAACATAGAATGACTTGGATTAAGTATTGGTTTATTAGGCTAATTGGAGGTTGATCCGGCAGTGATTTTGGTTTATTTTATAATGAAGTAGGTAGTGTAATCTCTTTAGTGCAGAAGTGTGGATGAAGGAGTGAAGATGGGCATATGTAATATGTTGTTTTGGTGAGTATCATGTATTAAGACTAAAAGATGATTTGAAGTGATGTAATGAATTTAACAGGTGAGAAGTATGTGAGTGTTTTAGATATGCAAGTAATAACTTCAGAGTAGAAGTTTAGTTTAGAAGATGAGAAAAGAGAGTTAAATGTTAGATCAATTCTGAGCATAATTTCTACTCTTTCTAGATGACCCTAAATGTTGGTACAATATTTGTTTAATGACAAACCTTTCTTCTAAATAGGGTGATGGTTAGTTCAGATAACTCTTTATCATGACTAAAGGAGCAAGATTGTAGAATGAGTAGAGTTGAAGTTTACCTCATGTTAGCTAAATTTGTGTAGTTGTGATCCATCGATTTTATGATATTTGAATGTTACTGCACTATTGAGGTTTAATGTAGTTGCTTCACCTAACTGCTTAGGACGTTTGGAATTATGGAACAACTAAAGTTGTAGTCTTTATTTTTAAAATACAGATAGTTTATAGAAAGCATTGTAGAACAAGGCTTTAGATTTCTTTTAAATATGCATGATTGTGTGTTACCTAGTTGATTTCACTTATAGATGCATATTTAAAAATACCTTAATAGTATTTTGAGTTTAAGAAAAGTATAAGAAAGATAAAGAAAAGAAAGTAAAAGGCCAAGGCTTAAGTAGATCCCAAAGTCAAGACTTTAGGGATTTTGGCACACAAGGTGCTTATTAAAATGCCAAGGCATTATATATTAAAAGTATTAAAAGATAACAAGTATTTTACTTTTATCAGTGGCACTGTGTTGGATTCTCAGTTGTCCTTCGGTTGGGCTCCCATAGTCGTCCCTAGGTTCAGATAACCTAGTATATCCTACTAGATTCGGGACTAGCTACCTCGGGTCAAGTTAGGGATGCGCGCAAAGTAAGTACAATTGCCAGGGCCCAAGAAGAAGTTGATTATTATTTTGAAGTATTATAAGTATAAGTTTTTTTTGAACAAGTAAAATAAGTTTCACATAAGTATTAAAAAATAAGTTTTTAAACAAGTGAAATAAGATTCAGAAGGTGTTTAGAATTCAGTAAGTTTAGTTCTTTATGCTAGCATGATTGTATAGATTTACTTTACATGTTTAGCCTTTCAGTATGTTTCTTTCACTAGTAGATGAGCATGAGTAGAATTCCTTTTGAGCATTCAGTTTTAGATTTCAGTGTATTCTCATGCATATCGAGATTTTGTGAGTTAGATAGCGCTTACTAAGCATTTTGCTTATAAATTGCATTTCCTCTTACTGCAGATACAGAAAAGGAAAAGATATAGAAAGGAAGGCGACAAGGAGGTGGTCGAAAGATGTGTGATGCCAGGACTATGGAAGCCTTGGGACTAGGAAGGAGTTTCCTTTAATTTTCTTTTTCTTTTGCTATGTTAGAAGTATTTGAGACAGTATATGTTATTTTGATGTGATTAGGACATAGTAGATGAATTGTGTTCTTGTGTGATGATTTGTGGTATTGTTTTCTTTTGGTTTTGACACTTATATAACTGCGTGAGAGTTTGTTATCTGTTCCAGCCGCCTGTGGCTGTATATATAGTGTTTGTATATCAGTTTAAGGTCACCGGTACAGGGGAGATTTTGTCGAAATTTTTCGGTAGGGTTTCCATGTGATTTTTAATCATACCGGTTAAGTAGAGTTAGTAGCTAAGTAACGGTCACTCTTAGAGAGTAGCAGTAGTAAGAAGAGTGGTCGTTACACGAATGCTCCAGCTACTTTCATGGACCTTATGAACAGAGTATTCAGAGAATACTTAGATAAGTTTGTTATCGTGTTCATCGACGATATTCTTATCTATTCCGGAACTCAGAAAGAACACGCAGAGCACCTGAAGATAGTATTGCATACGCTTCAGCAGAACTAGCTGTACGCCAAGTTCACGAAATGTGAATTCTGGCTTAATCAGGTGTCCTTTCTGGGTCACATCATCTCCAAGGATGGTATCATGGTAGACTCCGGTAAGATAGAGGCTGTGAGTAACTGGAAAAGACCTAAGAACGCCAGTGAAATCAGAAGCTTTCTGGGACTAACAGGCTATTACAGAAAATTTGTAGAGGATTTCTCCAGGATAGCCTCCCCACTTACAGCTCTCACCAGGAAGAATAGAAAATTTCAGTGGACAGAGGACTGTGAGAACAGCTTCATCGAGCTAAAAAGAAGATTGACCAGTGCTCCCATTCTGACTCTACCAGAAAATACAGATAGCTTTGATATTTACAGTGATGCCTCTAAATTGGGACTAGGAGCAGTACTGATGTAAAATGGTAAAGTGATCGCCTATGCCTCCAGACAACTCAAGGACTATGAGAGGAACTACCCTACTCACGACCTTGAGCTTGCAGCAGTTGTCTTCGCCCTTAAAATTTGGAGACATTACTTGTATGGAGCTCAGTGTAGAGTGTATACAGATCATCAGAGTCTGAAGTACTTCTTCACTCAGAAGGATCTGAATATGCGACAGCGCAGATGGCTCGAGCTGGTCAAAGACTATGACATAGATATCCTCTACCACCTAGGAAAAGCCAATAAGGTGGCAGACGCACTTAGCAGGAAGTCCAGTGCCACCTTACTATCCCTAGCAGCCATGTCACCGCCCCTACAAAAGGATTTCGGTCTCGAACTTATAGTTGGACAGCTCTCTACTATGACGTTAGCATCTACCCTACCTGGTGACATCCAGACAGCTCAGGGTCAGGACCCTGAAATTCAGAAAATCAAGCAAGGGTTAGCAGAATCAGAAAGTGGAGAGTTCAGAGTATCTGATAGTGGGGTATTGTATTTTGGTGATAGACTATGTGTTCCGGATCAGGAGGAACTACGGAGGAAAATCCTAGACGAGGCTCACAGGACTCCTTATGCGATGCATCCTGGTTCCACCAAGATGTACCAAGACCTAAAGAGACTTTTTTGGTGGCCTGGGATGAAAAGAGACATCGCTAGATATGTTAGTACCTGTCTGACCTATCAGAAGGTCAAGGCAGAACACCAGAGACCAGGAGAAGTTCTGCAGCCTATTCAGATTCTAGAATGGAAGTGGGAGGATATTTCCATGGATTTCATAGTGGGACTACCCAGAACCACGAATGGTTTTGATGTTATCTAGGTAATAGTCGACAGATTGATTAAATCAGCCCACTTCTTAGCTATCAGGATATCCTACTCCATGGAGCAGCTAGCTCAGTTGTATCTCAAGGAGATTGTCAGACTGCATGGAGTTCCACGGACCATCATTTCAGACAGAGACAGTAGATTCACGTCACACTTCTGGGAGTGTGTACAGTCATCATTGGGCACCAGGTTAAAGTTTAGCACAGCTTTCCATCCTCAGACAGATGGTCAGACGGAGCGAGTAAACCAGGTACTCGAAGATATACTCCGAGCGTGTACCCTAGACTTCAAGGGAAGTTGGTGTAAATATCTATGTTTAGCAGAATTTGTATACAATAATAGCTATCAGACCACTATCGACATGGCACCCTACGAGGCTCTCTACGGGTGGAGGTGTAGATCTCCAATCTGCTGGTATGAAAGTGGTGAACAGAAAGAACTAGAGCTTCAGACAGATCTAGTAGCATATACCACAGCAGCTATACAGCAGATCCGCCAGAGGATAGAGACAACTCAGAGCCGTCAGAAAAGCTATGCTAGTACACGGCGTCGACCCTTAGAGTTTTCAGTGGGGGATACAGTATTCCTCCGAGTGGCTCCCATTAGGGGAGGAATGCGTTTTGGGAAGAAGGGCAAATTAAGTCCCAGATATGTGGGACCATACCTTATCACCAGAAGAGTTGGCAAGGTAGCATATGAGCTAGAGCTACCCCAGGAGATGTCAGCTATCCATAATGTATTTCATGTCTCTATACTGAAGAAGCATATCCCAGATGCTACCCAGGTGATTGAGCCCCAGTCGGTACAAGTCCGCGAGGACCTCAGCTCTAACAGTCGGCCTATTCAGATAGTAGACCGAGCAGTTAAGAAATTACGGAACAAGGAGGTACCATTAGTAAAAGTCATTTGGCAAAATCACACAACAGAAGAGGCAACTTGGGAGACAGAAGCTAGTATGAGACCGAAGTACCCAGAGTTATTTTAAGTTCGAGGATGAACTTTTTATAAGGTATGGGGGATTGTAACACCCGAAAATTCTCAAATGAATTTTAGAAATATTCTATTATTTTTCTGGAATTTTAGAATATTTTTATGGAATTTTTGGAGTAGCGGAAGTAGCAAAAGTAGATAAAAATATAAAATAGCCTAAGCGAGAATTGAACCCGCGACCTAGTAGACTCTACAACTTATACATGACCTTAGTAACCAGGAGGTTCCAGCAGGGGTGTGCTGAAAGAAGAGAAGAGAAATTATATTTATGATCTAGTTGGGTCGTATTAATCACTTAATATAAATAGAGAATTTAAGTAGGGATTTATTATTTTGATCGACAACTTCTCTTCTCCCTCACCCTCACCCGCCGCCCCTCCCTCTTCCTCATCCTCTCGGCACACCAAGCCCCCCCCCCCCCCAAGAGAACTAGGGTTCCACTCCTAGGGTCGTAGGAACACCTTCCGGCGATGTTTCCGATATGAGGGCTCTCCTCTCCGCGAGAAGAACGTGTAGACGCAAGAAGACTGCCGAAGAGATCTTCTTCTCCGGAAGTCTAGCGATAAAAATTGTAAGAAACCTAGCGTAGGAAGTAAGTAACCCCTCACTTGCAGTATAAGTAGCTAATCGTATGTTTCTATATTCTTAGTTTAGTCATATGTAGAGTTAGAGCACACCAAGTGCTCGATAAAATTACTAGTACAGTTATATGCTACAGTGGGCATTTTAATAGCTCAGTTAAATGCCATAGAAGCATTTTAAATAGCATACTTAGTCTTGCTTCAGTTTATATGGGACTACGGTCCAATGGGTGGGCTCCCATAGTCGCCTCTAGGTTCAGATAACCTAGCTCTAGGTTCAGATAATCTAGTAAGAGCAAGATAAGATAAATTAGCTTATGAATCAATATTTTACTTTATCAGTGGCACTGTACTGGACTCTTAGTTGTCCTTGGATTGGGCTCCCATAGTCGTCCCTAGGTTTAGATAACTTAGTAAACCCTACTAGATTCGGGGCTAGCTACTTCAGGTTAAGTTAGGGATGCGCGCATAGCAAGTACAGTTGCCGGGCCCATCAGCAGCATGATTAGTATTTTTATCTATTATGAAAATAGTTTTCAAAACTTCACAAATCAGTTATGTGAATACAGTACAGTTTCAGCATTAACCTAATATTAATTTTAGCTTAGCTTATGTGATCCTGTCCGAATCGCTAAACCAAAGGACGCTGGGCACGTGGCGCGCTCCTAGTCGATGGCGTGGGCCTCCGTCTGGTCGCACGAACCTTTGGCGATCCTACACAGAAGTCGGGCCGGGAAGGGGTTCCCGGCGGCGACCCTCCGATGCTCAAGTCAGGTAAGCAAGTGGAAAAAGTGGCTTCGAGGCTCCTTGAACGCGTACCTCCGGCGAAATAAGAGGCTCTTTATATAGAGCGGTGAAAGAACCAATGCACGTCCACCGAGGCGCATACGTGTCCGCAGCCCATACCTCGGCATGCACCTGTCAGAAAGCTTACCTGACGCCATACTGCAACAGTCCCATCGCGCCTTCGATGGGACAACAGGACACCCCGTTGTCAGACTAGGAGTATGGCCTAGCCATACGACTTGACGGCTGTCAGAAGATGTTCCCCCTTCTTTACTGCTCATAATCCAGGGCGTCTGACCGGCTGGACAGGGAGTCCGTCCGGCCAGCCCCTCCTCCTTTTACGCGCTGGCCGGACGGCACTCACCTCGCGTCCGGCCGGACGGCACTCACCTCGCGTCCGGCCTACCGTTGACATTGATGCACTGGGGAAATTTCCAGTAGGCGCTATGTAGGGACTGTTAGCAGTGTCATTTTCTCCTGGTTCTTTCGCTCGGCTCTTAACTACTGTTTCGACAGAGCGTCGGAACCCCGACCCGGTCAGGGCGCCTTTTACTACCGAATGTCCATTGATCGGCCGATCGGTCTTATCCTTTTCTTCCAAGTCCGGTCGGCTCACCCTTCTCCGGTGGACCACTTGGCCCTTTGACCTCCACGTGGCGTTGACCCCTCGTTAGGAGGTCCCGGGCTCTTACCACCGGATCACTTGCCTTCCCCTCGAGTCTAGTCGAAAGAGGCGAAATCCGATTGACTGGACTGCCGATCTGACCAAGCGATGATCACTGCATCAGGCCGCTCGGTCAGGCATAGGGATACTCCTCCGTTCGGTGATATCTTGTCCATGCCTTTGTGTTCTCTTGGAATCCATGTCCGATGCTCTCCCATGCTACCCATCACGTGCTCTGCGCACGGTAAGGGGAGCTCATTAAATGCGGCCAGTATCCTGCTGACACGTGGCGATCGTGCATTTGTCAGCGTATGGCGGTGGCGTCACTTCCGATGGGACAGCCACCGTGAAATGGACGGCTAGATGACACCCTCGATATCGGCGACCTGGATCGGACGGCGGAGGTTGCTCCCGGGCGGCGTTATAAAGCCCGTGACTTCGTTTCCGCCGCCTTGTTACTTCTTCCTCCTCTGGCACACCTCTGCTCGTTTTCCTCTCCGGCGATCTTGCCCCCCAACTCTCCGGCAACCCCCAGGCCCCCGTCGATCATCTCCTTTGCTTGTAAGACCCTCTTTCTCGCTCCCAACGCTTTCTTCCTTCTGTTAATCATTTCCTTAAGTCGGTTTTCTTCCATTCCTCGCTTGAACCTTCCCTTTTGGTCCCGCATTCTTGTCTTTCGACCATGACTAGTACCTCGCAGTCGACCGGCGGCGCTCCGGGTCTATGGTATACGACCATGGAGAGCCGTTTTGATGAGGAAGACGCATTGCGTATCGCTCGGACTTACGACCTTCCTTCCGACCACCAACTAGTATTAGCCACACCGACCGATCGACCTCATGAACCGCCGCTCGGCACAGTTCTTTTTTTCCGAGACCAATTTTTGGCCGGGCTACGCTTCCCACCCCACAAGTTCATCTTGCAAGTCTACAATTACTTCCGCATCCCGCTCGGCCAGATAGTTCCCAACTCCATTAGGCTGCTGAGCGGGGTGATAGTTCTCTTTAAACTGAACGGCATCCCCCTCGATCCTAAGATTTTCCATTACTTTTTTTATCCCAAGCAAGCCGAGTGGGGCACCTTTATTTTCCAGTCTAGGATAGGTTTCGTCCTCTTCGATAACATGCCGAGCTCCAACAAACACTGGAAGGAGCATTTTTTCTATATACGTTTTCCCGAGCAGCCAACTTTTCGTACCAAGTGGCAGACGGCGATGCCGGCGCAACCGGAACTCGGCAAATTTAGAGGCGGCGCGGCCTACCTTCATGCAGCCGAACGGCTGGTCGGCCAACGATATCACATCGACAAGCTACTTCTCCCGGGAGTAATGTACATATTCGGCTTGTCTTCTACCCCAGCCGATCTGCCCTGCAGCATGAGTAAGTTCCCTTATCTTCCCATTTGTTTTGTTCTAACTGATTTATTTTTTGCTTCTGCAGCTGAAGTCATGTGGCGCGCCAAGGCAACCGAAAAGCTCAAGCTGAAAGCCACTCAGATTGAGGCGGTGAAGAACAAGGAGGTCGCCGAGCGGGGCCTTGCTCTAGCTGATCCGGCCGGCGAAGAAGGTGAGGGGACTCCAACTGTCCCTGAAGCCTTAGACGCCCCTGCCTCTCACGACGAGGCCGCGGGCGACATAGAACCCTCGTCTCAAGCCGAGGTAGAGGGTCGTTCGGCCGATGATGCTCCGCTACTTACACGGAAGCGGCGACGACCGGAATCCGCCTCTACCTCAACTTCACCTGATGAGCCACAGCCCGAGCGGGGCGCGGATGCTCCGGTGCTGTCCGGGACAGTTTCCGTAGAGAGTACACCGACCCCACATGACTCTCCGAGGGCCAGCTTTGAGGCACCGCCATCCAGCCCTTCCAGGACTCTGCGCCGTATCAGGCGTTTGGGCGAGCTTCCCTCCTCGTCCACCGGTGGGCCGTCCGGTAAGGCGAACCCTTCTCAGAGCGAGCCGAGCGGCCAGAATTTAATTAAAACCGTTCTGCGCCTTCCTTCGGAGGCGTACATGGCTGCTGCTGATCGGCCAATGGTCCCTGAGCAGCAGATCACCTTGACGGGCCCTCTTGCCCAAGCTTGGGTGGACGCTCGACGTCGAATAGCCAAGATGACTCCCGTGCAGCTCGGCGACAGCAACCTACAACAGGCCACTGGGGTATGCTCTTTTTCTTTGTTTGCGTATTTGAATTATGTTTTTAACCTGTTCACATTTGCTAGGAGAACTGGGTGGAGCAGATCGCCATTAGCGATCAATTGGCAAAACTGGAGGATGAGTTGAAAAAACAAAAAGCTGTGGGGGGCACCGGGCAGTCGACGGCCGCTTTGGAGAAGGCCAAAAGACTATTGGATGCCGAACGGAAACGGGCTTCCGATCTGGCGAGCAAGGTCGTTCGGCTTGAAACGATGGTCAAACAACGAGATAAGGAGATCAAGACGGCGACCACTCGGAAGCAACAGGCCATCGATGACATGGACCGGATGAAGGTGGAGATCAGAGGGCTGGAGCAACGCATTAAGGATCTGGATGCTCTGCTGGCCACCGAGAAGGAGAGCCGCTCAGCCGATCTCCAAAGGTTTGATGGAGAGTTGAAGGATCTCCAGGCTGCCAGCGACGCTGCCCATGCTGCGCTCAAAGAATATCAAGAGGGGGAGTCTCGGCCCGTTCGGACGAAGTGAGGAAGGCGTATCTCCGCTCGGAAGATTTCGGAGAGAAGTTTACTGACAAGATATCCCTCACTTTCGAAGAAGCGATCAAGGCGGCGGTAGATTACCTGAAGACCAAGGGCCACCTGCCCGCCGAGCTGGCCATCCCCCCCGAGGACCTCGCGACCGTGATGGGCGCCATCCCAGACACTCTTTTTGACTTTGACGCATGATAAGCGTTTTTTTCTTTTTATGAACTTTTTTGTATTCCAGCCGTTCGGCCCAACTTATTTTTGTAGTAACTTTTTTGGTTCACCCAGTGCATAATAGATAATCTTTTCTGTTCCTCCAACTTCTGTTTTGACAAGAAATTTTTCTTTCGTCACATTTTTAAGTGTTCTTTATAACTCCTCCGCTCGGCTTTACGCTATAACGTGGACTCAAGCCGCTTGCCTTCAATAACATCTTTCGCCATGCAACTAGGTAGCCGCTCGGCACGCGAACGTCATTCATTCACTTGCTCACATTTTTAATTCTAATTAACCATCTCTAGCTTTGCGCCCTACCTCAAAGGGGTTTGCGCTAGATTCTTGCAATGCGAGCCGCTCGGACGTTTATAGACGCCGGCTCGTCTCTCGATATTTAACGTCGGAGCTCGACGGTCTTCCGCTCGGACGTTTATAGACGCCGGCTCGCTTCCGCTCGGACGTTTATAGACGCTGGCTCGTCTCTCGATATTTAACGTCGGTGCTCGACGGTCTTCCGCTCGGACGTTTATAGACGCCGGCTCGTCTCTCGATATTTAACGTCGGAGCTCGACGGTCTTCCGCTCGGACGTTTATAGACGCCGGCTCGTCTCTCGATATTTAACGTCGGAGCTCGACGGTCTTCCGCTCGGACATTTATAGACGCCGGCTCATCTCTCGATATTTAACGTCGGAGCTTGACGGTCTTCACGGCTAACTTTTAACTGATTATATACGCCCTGCCGATGGGCGAGAGGTCCTCGTTATTGAGAGTGCGGCTCGTTTAATGTACCTCCGGCCGAACGGTCCGGGGCCTTCGATATTAAGCCTTTGGCTCGGATACAATTCGTACTGCCGAACGGCGCGGGGTCTACGTCATCGAGCGTTTGGCTCGTATATTTGTACGTCCCGGCCGAACGGCACGGGGTCTTCACGCAGTAGGCCGTTCGGCGGATAATGCTCAATGCGTTTTCATCTTTTTTTTCTTCCTGCATTACAAGGACATAGGCGACTAGCATATACACAAAAATGAATTACATTCGTGCACCTTTCATCCAGCTCGATAAGGCTGGAGATGATTGTTGGTTGCTACTCGGAAAACCTATAGGTTCCACTGTACAAAAATTTTGTACAAAGATCTGAACCTTTTCCTAGCTACCATGTGTTCTTTTAAATTAAATTTTGGATCGCCTGCGGAACTTAACACGTTTGATCCAAAACTTAATCTATTTGTTCTTTTAGGTTTTGACTTGGATCTCCTGCGGAACTTAACACGTTCGACCCAAGTCTCCTTAAGTTATTAATTCCATTAAATATTAATTTCCATAAAAGGTTCCCAGTACTGACGTGGCGAGGCACATGGCCTTCTTGGATATGGGAGCAACCACCACCGACTAGATAAAACCTTTAATAGAAAGCTAATATTTAATTTCCTAAAATAACTTTAGGTTAACCAAAGAGAACAATCAAATCACAAGGAAAAGAAAGAAACAAAAGAACACAACATCGAAAAACATATTCGAAATACTAGAACGTAAGCCTCTTGTATTTGGTATTATTTCCATAAATAACTAGCATGATGCGGAAATAGAAATTACTAGTTATACCTTGTAGAAAAACCTCTTGATCTTCTACCGTATTCCTCTTCTAACCTCGGACGTTGTGTGGGCAACGATCTACCGAGATGAGAAACCACCAACCACCTTCTTCTCCTCCAAGCAAGGTTCGGCCACAAAAGAAAAGCTTCACCAAGGAGAAAAACCAAAATACTAACCAAGCTCCAAGAGATACTAGCTTTCTCTCCTTCTTCTTCTTCTTCTCCAAGTAGTATCCGGCCACCACAAGAGCTCCAAGGAAGGGAGAGAGGTTCGGCCACCAAAAGAGGAAGAGAGGGAGAGGATGGCCGGCCACACCAAGGAACAAGAGAGGGAGAGGAATAATAGATGTTGTTTCTTGTGAAGGTACCCTCACCCCTTCTTTTATATTCCTTGGCCTAGGCAAATTAGGAAATTTAATTACAATAAATTTTCCTTAATTTCCTTGACATGATTTAATTGAGAGAAATAAAATAAAATTTCCCCAATTAATTTCAAGTGGCCGGCCACATCATTGGAAAACAAAAGAGGACAAGTTTTAATCAACAATTAAAACTTCCTAATTTGTTTCCGGAAATTTTAAAAAATAAAATTTCTCTTTAAAATCTCTTCATGGTTGATAAAAGGAAATTTCTATAATTTTAATTTTATCAACATGTGAATAATTTTTAAAGAAAAAATAAAACATCTCTCCAATCTACAAATAAGGAAAGAGATCTAATCTCTTTCTTTAATCTTTTGTAGATCTTTTACAAGAGAGATATTTTAATTTTAATTCTCTTTAAAATATATCTTCCACATAATAATAAAAATTAAAATTAAATTTCTTTTTAATTTTATTTGGCCGGCCCTACTAGCTTGGGTTCAAGCTAGGGCCGGCCACCCAATTTTATACCTAGGCCGGCCCTAGCTTGTTCCCAAGCTAGCTTGGCCGACCCCCATTGGGTGGGTATAGAAGGTGGGTATAGGTGGGTATAGAACTCTACAAATAAGAGGCTACGATAGGGACCGAGAGGAGGAATTGGTTTTGGTCTCCCGATAAAATTAAGCATCCCGTGTTCGCCCCGAACACACAACTTAATTTTATCAATGATAATTCATTCCACTAGAGAACTATCATTGAACTACCGCACCAATCCCAAATTACATTTTTGGGCTCATTCTTATTATGAGTGTGTTAGTCTCCCTGTGTTTAAGATATCGAATGTCCACTAATTAAGTGAGTTACTGACAACTCATTTAATTAATGTCTAAGTCCAAGAGTAGTACCACTCAACCTTATCGTCATGTCGGACTAAGTCCACCGCAGGTTTAACATGACAATCCTTATGAGCTCCTCTTGGGGACATTATCAACCTAGTATCTCTAGGACACGCTTCCTTCTATAATCAACAACACACACTATAAGTGATATCATTTCTCAATTTATCGGGCTTATTGATTCATCGAACTAAATCTCACCCATTGATAAATTAAAGAAATAAATATCAAATATATGTGCTTGTTATTATATTAGGATTAAGAGCACACACTTCCATAATAACCGAGGTCTTTGTTCCTTTATAAAGTCAGTATAAAAGAAACGACCTCAAATGGTCCTACTCAATACACTCTGAGTGTACTAGTGTAATTATATAGTCAAGATAAACTAATACCTAATTACACTACGACCTTCTAATGGTTTGTTCCTTTCCATTCTGGTCGTGAGCTACTGTTTATAATTTATAAGGTACTGATAACATTATCTTCTGTATGTGACACCACATACTATGTTATCTACAATATAAATTAAATGAACAACTACAAACAAATGTAGATAATTAGACCAAATGTGATTCTTTATTCATAATGAATGTTTACAAAGCTTAGGCTTTCAGTATACACTCCAACAATGATTTGCACTCCACGGTCGATCCAGTTGCCGTCCGGCTTCATCCTCCAAATAATATGCGCCTGAGCGGAGCTTTTCAATAACCTTGAAGGGGCCCGCCCACGGTGCCTCCAATTTGCCGACGTCGCCAACCGGCTTGACTTTCTTCCAGACAAAATCGCCGACCTGGAATGATCTGGGGATTACGCGGCGATTGTAATTTTGCTTCATCCGATGCCGGTATGCCATCAACCGGACGGACGCCTTGGCTCTTTCCTCTTCGACCAGATCCAGCTCTGTGTTCCTCCGCTCGGCGTTTCCCTCATCATAGCTTTGGATCCTAGCGGATTCGACTCCGACTTCAACAGGAATGACCGCTTCACCGCCATACACCAAGTGGAAAGGCGTGACGCCCGTCCCTTCCTTTGGAGCCGTTCGGATGGCCCATAAGACGCCCGGCACTTCATCTGGCCAACTTCCTCCCAAATGGTCGAGCCGAGCGCGCAGAATACGAAGAATTTCCTGATTGGCCACTTCGGCTTGACCGTTGCTTTGGGGATAAGCCACGGACGTGAAGTGCTGCTCGATGCCGTAGTTTTTGCACTAATCCTCTAGCATCTTCCCTGTGAATTGCCGCCCATTGTCTGAGACCAATCGGCGAGGGATGCCGAACCGACAGATGATGTGTTGCCAGATAAATTTTTTGACCATCTGTTCGGTGATCTTGGCTAGCGGCTCGGCCTCCACCCACTTGGAGAAATAATCAACCGCCACTAGCAAAAATTTCCGCTGCCCGGTCGCCATCGGGAATGGACCAACAATATCCATTCCCCATTGATCGAACGGACATGAAACTGTTGATGCCTTCATTTCTTCTGCCGGTCGGTGGTTGAAGTTATGGTATTTTTGGCATGAAAGGCACGTCGACACTGTCCGAGCGGCATCTGCTTGTAAAGTCGGCCAAAAGTATCCAGCTAGCAGGATCTTCTTAGCTAGTGCTCGTCCGCCCGGATGTCCTCCGCACGATCCTTGATGTACTTCTTGGAGGATGTAAGCCGAGTCCTCCGAGCTCACGCATTTCAACAACGGGCGTGAGAAAGCCTTTTTATAAAGCTGATCGCCGATGAGTGTGAACCGACCGGCTCTCCTCCTTAGCAGCTGGGCTTCATACTCATTGGATGGTGTGGCGCCCGAGCGGAGGAACTCTATGATGGGCGTCCGCCAGTCGCTTGGAAATGTGAGGCCTTCCATCCGGTCGACGTGCGCTACCAACAGTACTTTTTCAATTGGCTGCTGAATGGCGACCGGCGTTATTGAGCTCGCGAGTTTGGCTAACTCATCAGCTGCTTGATTTTCTGCTCTGGGTATCTTCTGGACAATAACTTCTCTAAAATCGGTTTTCAGCTTCTCGAAGGCTTCAGCGTAGAGCTTGAGCCGAGCGCTATTGATTTCGAAGGCACCGGAGAGCTGCTGAGCGGCCAACTGCGAATCCGAGTGGAGCATTACCCGACCGGCTCCCACATGCCGGGCAGCCTGCAAGCCAGCTATGAGGGCCTCATACTCTGCTTCATTGTTGGTAGCCTTATAATCCAGCCGGACGGATAAGTGCATCTTTTCTTCTTGAGGGGAGAGCAACAATATTCCAATCCCGCTTCCGAGCCGAGTGGACGACCCATCCACAGATATTCTCCACATAGCTTCCGGCTCCGGCCTTTGCACCTCAGTCATAAAATCGACTAAGGATTGCGCTTTGATCGCCGAGCGGGGCTGGTATTGGATGTCAAATTTACTTAACTCCGTCGTCCATTTGATGAGCCGCCCGGATGCTTCTGGATTCAGTAACACACATCCGAGCGGGCTATTGGTCTTGACGATGATAGTATGCGCCAGGAAGTATGGACGGAGGCGCCGAGCGGTGAGGATCAGAGCAAAAGCCAGCTTCTCGAGCCCAGTGTAGCGAGATTCAGCATCTTTTAAAATATGACTAAGGAAATACACGGGCTCTTCTCCGCTCATCCTCACTAAAGCCGAGCCGATTGCATGCTCGGTTGAAGATAAGTACATATAAAGTGGCTCACCAGCAGTCGGCTTGGCTAATACTGGGAGAGAGTTCAGATAGGCCTTCAAGTCTTCGAACGCCCGATCGCATTCTTCATCCCAGTGAAACTTAGTGGCCTTGCACAATATTTTGAAGAAAGGGAGGCTCCGGGCGGCAGTTTTGGAGATGAACCTGGAGAGAGCCGTTATCCGACCGGTCAAACGCTACACTTCCCTCGTGCTTCTCGGTGGCGGCATGTCTTGCAGAGCTTTCACCTTGTTGGGATTTGCTTCAATACCCCGCTCGGTCACGATGTAACCCAAGAAGCGTCCTCCTTTCGCTCCGAACAGACACTTCTGGGGATTTAGTTTGACGCCATACCTCCTCAGTGTTCGGAAAGTCTCCTCCATGTCCTCCAGGAGATCGGTCGCTCGGATGGATTTGATGAGAATGTCGTCCACATATACCTCTAGATTCCGCCCGATCTGCTCTCTGAACACTTTGTTCATCAAGCGCTGATAAGTGGCTCCCGCATTTTTCAATCCGAACGGCATCACCTTATAGCAATAGGTGCCGTCAGCCGTCACAAAGCTGACTTTTTCTTGATCTTCACGGGCGAGCGGCACTTGATGATAGCCTTGGTAAGCGTCAAGCATACATATTAATTCGCAGCCGGCCGTAGAGTCCACCAGCTGATCTATCCGGGGTAGGGAATAAAAGTCTTTCGGGCAAGCTTTGTTGAGATCCCTGAAATCTATGCATACTCTCCATTTGTTGCCCGGCTTGGAGACTAATACTACGTTCGCCAGCCAGCTCGGGAACTGCACCTCGCGTCCTCCGCCCGGATGATGGCATTCTGCTCGGCGCTGAAATCTCTTTTTCTCTGCTTTACCGGCCAGGCGTCCGGTCGGACATGTAACTCGTGCTGCGCTATGCTCGGCGAAATTCCGGGCAGCTCATGTGTCGACCAGACGAAGACATCATGATTTCTTCAGAGGCATTGGATCAGCTCCTCTTTCTGCTTCTCCTCCAAATCGGACGCAATAAAAGTCGTGGCCTCCGATCAGGTTGGGTGAATCTGTACCTCCTCTTTTTCTTCATAAATTAAAGAAGGTGGCTTCTCAGTGATGGTGTTTACCTCGATCCGGGGCGTCTTCCGAGCGGAATTGGCTTCTGCTCGGACCATCTCGATGTAGCATCGCCGAGCTGCTAGCTGATCTCCCCGTACTTCTCCCACTTTGTCCTCCACGGGGAACTTGATCTTCTGATGGAAGGTTGAGACGACCGCTCGGAATTCGCTGAGCGCCGGTCGTCCCAAAATGACGTTGTAGGACGAGGGAGAGTCGACCACCACAAAGTTTGTTGTCCTTGTCCTCCTGAGCGGCTCTTCTCCCAGCGAGGTAGCCAGCCGGATCTATCCGACCGGCTGAACTTCGTTACCCGTAAACCCGTAGAGCGGAGTTGTCATGGGTAACAGCTCGGCTCGATCAATTTGCAGCTGATCGAACGCCTTCTTGAGTAAGATGTTGACTGAGCTCCCTGTGTCAACAAATACGCGGTGAATAGTATAATTGGCTATTACTGCTTTGATGAGCAGAGCATCGTCGTGGGGTACTTCAACTCCTTCCAAGTCCCCTGGCCCGAAATAGATTTTCGGTCCGTTCGCCCGCTCTTGGCTGCAGCCGACTGTATGAATTTGGAGCTGCCGGACGCTTGCCTTTCTAGCTCGATTGGAGTCTCCTCCGGTCGGCCCGCCAGCAATAACGTTGATCTCGCCTCGGGAAGTATTCCTTCTATTTTCCTCTTCCCGAGCGGACGGTCGGGACCGTTCTCTGGACGCTCGGCGATTCTCCTGCCTTGGAGAACGATGCCGATCGGGAGCCTGTTGCTGTGGCCTATCGGTTCGTGTCCATTCGGCGTCATGAGTTCTCTGCCGCCTGTCGACTGAGGGAGACCGTCGTCTGGCATTCCGGGGCACGGGATGAGCCACGAAGGGAAAACTTCGACAATCCCTTGTATTGTGTGTATCCGTCCGGTGGAAGGAGCAGAACATCGGGGTCCATTTCTTCTTTGGCTTTGGCCGAGTGGAAGCTACCTCTTGCACGTGGGATCGGACATGGGGGGCTCGAATTGCTTCGGCCCTCGGTCCTCTGGGCGGCTGATGAGCGGCATGTTGTTTCCGCTCGGAGGGAGGGGGCCGCTCGGCTGGAGTTTCTTTTTTCCTGGCCGCTTGCGCTTCTTCCACGTTGATGTACTCGTTAGCCCAGTGTAGCATGTGATCATAATCCCGGGGCGGCTTTCGGATGAGCGATCGGAAGAAATCTCCATCCACTAGGCCTTGTGTGAAGGCATTCATCATAGTTTCCGAGGTGGCCGTTGGAATGTCCATCGCCACTTGGTTGAACCGCTGGATGTAACCTCGAAGCGATTCACGGGCTTCTTGCTTGATGGTGAACAGGCTCACGCTCGTTTTCTGGTAGCGTCGGCTGCTCGCAAAATGGTGGAGGAAGGCCGTTCGGAAATCCTTGAAGCTCGTGATGGATCCGTCCGGCAGCCTCCGAAACCACCGTTGAGCCGACCCGGAGAGGGTGGTGAGGAAAACCCGACACTTCACCCCATCTGTGTATTGATGTAGGGTTGTCGTGTTGTCAAACTTACCCAAATGATCATCTGGGTCGGTTGTCCCATTATACTCGTCGATCGTCGGAGGCACGTAATGCTTGGGCAGGGGGTCTCGTAGAATAGCCTCTGAAAATTGGCGATTGATCCGCTCGGGCGATGCGTCCGCTCGGGGGGCTTTCCCCTTTCTGTCATCTCGTCTAGACATTTCATCCGAAGAAGATCCCCTATCTTTATGAGCTGGTACGACTTCAGGGGTGCGGAACAGGGCTCGATGAAATGCAACAGTGGCTGGTGGCGCTTCCGCTCGACCACCAGACGCTGATGTTGCTTGCTGCTCCGGCCGCTCGGCTGTGGCTTTCTGTTTTTGCTCCACGAGCTTGGCGGCCCTTATTTCGATCAGAGCGTTGAGTTCCTCGTTCGAAAGCGTCACCGTGTGTTGTCGTCCAGCCTCGTACATTGTTTCTGATCGGATGCAGGAGCTTTCCCACAGACGGCGCCAAATTGATCCTGTCCGAATCGCTGAACCAAAGGACGCTGGGCACGTGGCGCGCTCCTAGTCGATGGCGTGGGCCTCCGTCTGGTCGCACGAACCTCCGGCGATCCTGCACAGAAGTCGGGCCGGGAAGGGGTTCCCGGCGGCGACCCTCCGACGCTCAAGTCAGGTAAGCAAGTGGAAAAAGTGGCTTCGAGGCTCCTTGAACGCATACCTCCGGCGAAATAAGAGGCTCTTTATATAGAGCGGTGAAAGAACCAATGCACGTCCACTAAGGCGCATACGTGTCCGCAGCTCATACCTCGGCATGCACCTGTCAGAAAGCTTACCTGACGCCATACTGCAACAGTCCCATCACGCCTTCGATGGGACAACAGGACACCCCGTTGTCAGACTAGGAGTATGGCCTAGCCATACGACTTGACGGCTGTCAGAAGATGTTCCCCCTTCTTTACTGCTCATAATCCAGGGCGTCCGACCGGCTAGACAGGGAGTCCATCCGGCCGACCCCTCCTCCTTTTACGCGCTGGCCGGACGGCACTCACCTCGCGTCCGGCCGGACGGCACTCACCTCGCGTCCGGCCTGCCGTTGACATTGATGCACTAGGGAAATTTCCAGTAGGCGCTATGTAGGGACTGTTAGCAGTGTCATTTTCTCTTGGTTCTTCCGCTCGGCTCTTAACTACTGTTTCGACAGAGCATCAAAACCCCAACCCGGTCAAGGCGCCTTTTACTACCGAATGTCCATTGGTCGGTCGATCGGTCTTATCCTTTTCTTCCAAGTCCGGTCGGCTCACCCTTCTCTGGCGGACCACTTGGCCCTTTGACCTCCACGTGGCGCTGACCCCTCGTTTGGAGGTCCCGGGCTCTTACCACCGGATCATTATGTATCAATTTAGTTTTCTTGTTGATACAACAAATAGCTTATGTTTAGTAGTTGATTGTCATGACTTATATGTCAATATGCTATGTTTTAGTATTTTAGTATGATTCTCATCATGTATGTCAGCATAGCATCTTTTAAAAGCATGATTTTATCGAATGCATGTTTTGTGAGGTAGATGGTTCTTACTAAGCTCCCAAGCTTATAGTTTCCTTTTCCTTATACTACAGATAAAGGTAAAGGGAAGATGGATTAGCGGAGGCTGGAGGGCAATGTGTCAAGATGTGTGTGAGAAGGAACTTGGAATAAAGACCCTTGGAGACTAGCAAGTTTAAAGGATTAGAACTCCTTATATTTTATTTTTCCGCACCTTTTGAATGTCTAAAGGTTATGAATCGCGAAAGTATGCACTATGTTATGCCTAGACTTTCAGTTACCTTGATGTTAGTTGGTAAATTATGAATCATGACATGCTTAGTAATATTCCAATGTTTATTGGTTGATACATTCGTATTGTACACGAAATTACTGAAATGCAGTAGAAATCATAGCTCCAATCGATCGGTCGATCGATTAGAGGGTCCCCAATCGATCAGTCGATCGATTGGGGAGTGATTTCTCGCGTACAGAAAGCTAATGAATCGATCAACTGATCGATTGGCCATAGATCGATCAGCGGATCGATCGGAAAGTAATTTCCGCGAACAGAAGGTTGCTGAATCGACCATCGGATCAATTGGCCGGGCTGGATCGATCAGCCGATTGATTCAGAATTGACTTCCGTGCACAGTATCACATTGAATCGATCAGTGGATCGATCAAAATAACTTCAATCGATTAGCTGATCGATTGGAAAGTCTGATTTCAGCTAGAGGTGTCTGATTTCAATTCTTTGATCAAATGGAAAGTTTAGGTCCCCTTCTTTAGCATATGTACAACAATGAAAGTGTATTTTGAATATAAATTCCAGATTTTATAGCAATTAGCAGAGGATTTAAATTAGTTCAGCTTTCCACACATTATACTTCACTGAAAGCATAGAAAAGTTTAGCAACCATAACCCCCGGCCTTACAGTTTAGTCAGTAGAAGGCGGGATGTTACACTAACTTAAGCCAGCTAACCCTCCCCCTTTGGCGTTCATCAAAAATAATAGCAAGCATAGACAAAAAAAAAATGGTAATCTAAAAGAAAATAAATCTGACAATAGAAATTTTTCAGGTTGTCCTGGGGGAGTTAAAGCTTTTGAAAACGTCTTTTTTTGAATGATTTTTAAATTTTCAACATTGTATAACTTTTTCAAAAATAGCTAAGTTTTTGAAAAGTATCATATATTCAAAAACTAATATTGTGTAATTGCCAAAATTATGTAGTTTTTAAATTTGCAAAAATTTGAAATGATTTTCTTAAGGCAATTTTTCAAAAACAGTTTTCAAACATAAGTTTATAAAAGCCAATTTTTAGAAATAAGTTTATGAAGGTCCTTTTCAAAAATAAGTTTTTGAAATCTATTTTCAAAAATAAGTTTTTGAAATTAGGTTTTGAAGGTTATTTTTTTTAAAAAAAAATTGAAAGTTATTTTCAGAAATTAAATTTGCAACATTAAAGCAAGTTTCAAAACAATTTTCAAAGATAAATTTGCAAATGTAGAACAATTTTAAAATAGATTACTAAAGTATTTTCAAGGAAATGAAAAATACTTTTCAAAAATAACTTTGGAAAAATATTTTCAAATAATAAGTCTGAAAATAATTAATCCTCCCCAGAACTTGACATTAACATTTAATGTAAGAATTTTAACGTATTTTTTTTAAATTGAGGTAGGATTTTCAAAAGAGATTTTAAAGAGAAATTTGATAAGGAAAAAATTTTAAGGAATTTTTAATAAAAAACTTATGGAAATAATTTTTTAAGTAAGAAAAACTTTGATCTCTCTTTGAATTTGATACTCCCCTAAATTTGATATTCTCCTTTAATTTATCATTTTCCCTTAATTTATTTTTCCCCCTTAAGTTAACAGAAAGGTTTGAGTATGTTAAATTTTAAAGTCTTAACATATTTTTCTAAGTGTTTTAGTGGATTTAATAACACTTATATTTATAAAGTTTATTATAAGTATCTTTATATGCTTGGCATAATGGTTCATTTAAGTTTGATTAATTTAATCTTAATTTAAGTTGACCAGTAAGTTGTAATCATTTTACTATTAATAGAAAATATTTATTAAAAGTACTCAAATTTAGTTGATAATTAGTATTTGATTGATTAATTGACTAGAATGATTAAATTCATGTTTATCAAATGAATTATTAAATTAGGATTAAACAATTAATTTAATGATTTTTGAAATATTTTTAAATAATTCAAATCTTTTAAATTTATATTAGATTAAGTTTAAGTTTTCAGTTTAAATTTTAAGTTATAATTTTAAGTTCAAATTTAAGATTTAATTAGATTTTAATTTAAATTAATTTAGGTTTAATTTAATTTTTAAGTTAAGTTTAATTTAAGTTGAATTTTAAGTCAATTTGATTAAGTCAAATTTTTTTAAGTTAATTTTAAATTTATGTTTTAATGTATAGTCAAATTATGTTAAATTAAGATACTGATCAAGTCAACTAAGTTCTTAAATAAGGTTAGACTAAATAAATTTTAAATGTTATTATTTTTGTTTAATTAAATTTAAAACTTAGGTTAATTGAATTTTGATTTTTATTAAATAATTTTAAAGAATTTTTGAAATCATTTTTAAACACATATTTAAAATAATTTTTAAAAGTATTGATAAAATAATTTTTAAAAGTATTCTTAAAATAATTTTTAAAAGATTATAAAAAAAAATTAAAGGATTTTAAAGATAATTTTTAAAGGATTTTTAAAAGATTTTTGAAATAATTTTCAAAAAAAATTAAAGTAATTTTTAAAGGATTTTTTAACATGACCTTTAAAATAATTTTTAAAGGATTTTTAAAATATTTTTAAAGTAATTTTTAAAGGAGTTTTAGAACAATATTTTAATGATTTAAAAAAACTTTTAAATGATTTTTGAAATAATTTTTAAATATTTTTAAAATAACTTTTTAAAAGACTTTTAAAATAACTTTTTAATAGATTAATTAATCTTTTAAATAAGTTAGGAGATAAGTAGGTTAGGTTAAAATTAAGCTTAGGAATTACGTAAATTAAATAAGTTGCTAATTTCAAGGCGTTAAAATAAGTTGAAATTTAAGTAATATAGATTAGAATTAATTTTTTATTTTAATTTTAAGTTTAGGTTTGACTTAAGTTGAACTTAATTTAAATTTAATTTTCATTTGACTTTAAACTTTAATTTTAATTTTAAGTTTAAGTTTTATTTTAATTTTAAAGTTTAATTTTTAACTTAATTTAAGCTTTTAGTTTAAATTAGTTTAATTCAATTTAATTTAATTAGTTAAATTAAATTTTAAATTTATTTTTATTTTAGTTACGCTAATTTTAAATTTGATTTTTAATTTTAGTTTTAGTTCTGATTAAGTTAATTTAAAATAATTTTTAGATTAAAATAATTTTTAAGAAAATTTCAGGTTAAAATAATTTTAAAGTTAAAATAATTTTTAAGTTAAAAAAAATTATGTTAAACTAATTTTTAAAATAAATTTCTAAGTTAATTTTAAAATAAGTTTTAAAATAGATTTTTCAGTTAATTTTTAAAATAATTTTAAAATATATTTTAAAGTCAATTTTAAAATATATTTCTAAGTTAATTTTTAAAATAGATTTTTAAGATAATTTTTAAAACAATTTTTAAAATATACTTTTAAGTTAACTTTTTAATAATTTTTAATATAGATTTCTAAATTAACTTTCTAAATAATTTTTAAAACAAATTTTTATGTTAATTTTTAAAATAATTTTTAAAAATGATTTTTAATTTAATTTTTAATATCATTTTAAAAATATATATTATTAAGTTGAAACTAATTAAAATAATTTTTAAGTTGAAATAAATATAAAAATAAATTTTTAATTTGAAATAATATTTTTTGTAAAAAATAAATTTTTAAGTTAAATTAACTTTGAAAATAATTTTTAAGTTAAATTAATTTTTAAAATAATTTTTAATTTAAATTCATTTTTAAGATAATTTTTAAGTTAATTTAATTTTTAAGATAATCTTTTATTTAAATTTAATTTTGATTTGACTTTAAACTTTAATTTTAATTTTAAGTTTAAGTTTTATTTAAAGTTTAAATTTTAAATATAAAGTTTAACTTTTAACTTAATTTAAGCTTTAAGTTTAACATAATTATATTTGTTTAATTCAATTTAATTTAATTAGTTTAATTAAATTTTAAATATATTTTAATTTTAGTTATATTAATTTAATACCTGATTTTTAATTTTAGTTTTAGTTCTGATTATGTTTGTTTAAAATAATTTTTTGGTTAAAATACTTTTTAAGATAATTTCAGGTTAAAATAATTTTTAAGTTAAAATAATTTTTAGGTTAAAATAATATTTAAGTTAAAAAAAAATTACAATAAAATAATTTTTAAAATAGATTTCTAAGTTAATTTTAAAATAAATTTTTCAGTTAAATTTTCAAGTATTTTAAAATATATTTTAAAGTTAATTTTAAAACATCACTCTTCGTTAATTTAAAAAAAAATAAAATAAAATAAATTTTTAAGTTAATTTTTAATACAATGTTTAAAATATATTTTTAAGGTAATTATGAAATAAATTTTAAAATCGATTTTTAACTTAATTTTTAAATAATTTTTTTTAAAAATTGATTTTTAAGTTAATTTCTAAAATAAATTTTTATGTTAATTTTTAAATATTTAAAAAAAATATTTTTAAGTTAATATTTCAAATAATTTCTAGAATTTTAAGTTAATTTTTTAAATAAATTTTAAAATAGATTTTTAAGTTAATTTTGAAAACAATTTTTAAAATAAATTTTTAGTTTAATGTTTAAAATAATTTTAGAAAATATATATATTTTTAAGTAAATTTTTAAAATAAATTTTCGATTAAACTAATTAAAATAAATTTTCGGCTAAAATAATTTTTAAGATAAATAAATAATGAAAATAAATTTTCGATAAAACAAATAAAATAAATTTTAAGTTATAATAATTTTTAAAATAAATTTTTAATTTAAAATAATTTTTTTTTAAATTTGTATTTAAGTTAAATTAATTTTTATAATAATTTTTAATTTAAATCAATTTTTAAAAATAATTTTAAAGATAAATTAATTTTTAAGTTAAATTAATTTTTAAGATAATTTTTAGGTCAAATTAATTTTTAAAATAATTTTTAAGACAATTTTTTTAAAAAAATAAATTTTAGTTTAAATTAATTTTTAACTTAAATTAATTTTTAAGATAATTTTTAAGTCAAATTATTTTTTAAATTAGTTATGCTAATTTAAAACCTGATTTTTAATTTTAGTTTTGATTATGTAACGTCCGAAAATTCTCAAAATAATTATTAGAAATATCCTAGTATTTTTCTGGAATTTTAGGATATTTTTATGGAATTTTTAGATTAGCGGAAGTAGCAAAAATAAATAGAGAACGAAAATAGCCTACGCGGGAATTGAACCCGAGACCTATTGGGTCCTACGACTTATAGCAAACTCCAGTAACCAAGTGAACCTAGCAGGGTCGTGCTGAAAGAAAAGGGAGGCAATTAAATTTATATTAGAGTTGGGCGAAATTACCCACTTAATATAAATAGGGAATTAATAAGTGAAGAGTTATTTTTAACGTAACTTTTCTCCTTCTCACCCTAACCTCACGCCGCCCCCTCCCTCTTCTCCTTCTTCTCTCGGCGCCAACCACAAGCACACCTAGGGTTCCGTCCCTAGGGCCATAGGAGTACTTTCCGGCGACGACTCCGACACGAGAACGCTCCCCTCCGCGAGAGGAACGCATAGACGCGAGTAGATCGTCGAAGAGATCTCTCCTCCGGAAAGCCTAGCGATTAGATTTGTAAGAAAATCTGAACAGGAGGTAAGAAACCTCTTACCTGCAGTATAAGTAGCTATTCGTATGATTTTTATGCATTAGTTTAGTCGTATGCAAATTTTAGCGCATAGGGTGTGTACTAGCGTACACCAAGTGCTCGGTAGAATGTTTAGCACAGTCAAATGCAACTTAGGCATTTTATTAGCTTAGACAAATGCCATAGAAGCATTTTTACAGCTTATATAGTCTTTCTACAGCTTTTATGGACTAGACGTCCAATGGGTGGGCTCCCACAGTTGCCTCTAGGTTTAGATAACCTAGTTCTAGGTTTAGATAACCTAGTTCTGGGTTTAGACAACCTAGTAAAAGCAAGACAAGAATTTTTAGCTTATATTCAGTATTTTATTTTCTCAGTGGCACTGTACTAGATTAGATATCCATTGGGTTGGGCTCCCATAGTCGTCCCTAGGTTCAGATAACCTAGTAACCCTACTAAATTCGGGACTTGCAAACCCGGGTCTAGTTAGTGATGCGCGCATAGCAAGTACAGTTGCCGGGCCCAAACAGTAGCATGATTACTATTTTAATCTACTTATGAATATAGTTTTCAATCATCACAAAATAGTTATGTGAACTCAGTATAGTTTTAGCATCAGATTAGTATTAGCTTAGCTCAGTTTTATATCGGTGTAGCTTTTTGTTGATACAACATGATAGTTTATGATTAGCTCTATTGTTATGATCAGCTTGCTTCTATGTGTTGTATGTCATGCCATGCTTAGCATATTCAGTATGTATTTCAAATAGCATGTTTTAAAAACATAATTTGCATCGTATGCATGTTTTGTGATGTAGATGGTTTCTCACTAAGCTCTCAAGGTTACAGATACTATTTTTCCTTATACTGCAGATAAAGGTAAAGAAAAGATGGACTAGCAGAGGCTGGAGGTCAATGTAATGATGAAGATGTGTGTGGAAGGAACCTGGAGTAAAGATCTTGGAGGAAATTAGCAAACTAAGACTTTAGTTTTCATACAATGATATTTTCCGCATTTTCAGTTATTTTAATGTTATGAATCATGAAAGACCTGTTCAGATTGTTAGTGTTCATGCTTAGAATGTCAGTTAGTGTTATTAGAATGTTTTCCAGTCATCTTAGAACTTGTGTGTGTGATTGAGGCACGAAACAGTGCTGAAATCAGGTTTCAGGTACGAAATCAGAAACCCCAATCGATCGGCCGATCGATTGGAGGCTTCTCAATCGATCGGCCGATCGATTGAGAAGTTCGTACCGCGAACAGTAAGCTCCTGGATCGATCAGCCGATCGATCCGGATGCCTTCTGTCGCGAACAGAAAGTCCTGGGATCGATCACTGGATCGATTGGCCAGTCTGGATCGATCAGCCGATCGATCCAGAATATTGCCCCGAGCACAGTAGCGTGCTGAATCGATCACTGGATCGATCCAACCTAAGTTCCGTATACAGTAGCCACCTGGATCGATCAAGCCATTCCAATCGATCCGTGGATCGATTGGGAGGCCTGATGTCAGTAAGAAACCCTTAGTTAAGTTCCTTGACCATTGAAGGATGTAATATATGTCATGAATAGTTTAGATTACACCCCTTAGCACATATAGAATCAAGAAATGGTAATAGTTTAGCAAAGTTTTAATTAGTACAGCTTCCGCACCTAGACTTAGTGATGGTCATGGATATAGCTTAGCACAGCATAATGTAATGATCGGCCTCACAGCCTAGCCAGTAGAAGGCGGGTCGTTACAGATTATGTTTGTTTAAAATAATTTTTTGGTTAAAATAATTTTTTAGATAATTTCAGGTTAAAAAAATTTTTAGGTTAAAATAATATTTAAGTTAAAAAATTTTTACATTAAAATAATTTTTAAAATAGATTTATAAGTTAATTTTAAAATAAATTTTTCAGTTAATTTTTCAAGTAATTTTAAAATATATTTTCAAGTTAATTTTAAAACATCACTCTTCGTTAATTTAAAAAAAAAAAAAAATAAATTTTTAAGTTAATTTTTAATACAATGTTTAAAATATATTTTTAAGTTAATTATGAAATAAATTTTAAAATAGATTTTTAAGTTAATTATGAAATAAATTTTAAAATAGATTTTTAAGTTAATTTCTAAATAATTTTTTTAAAAAATTGATTTTTAAGTTAATTTCTAAAATAAATTTTTATGTTAATTTTTAAATATTTATAAAAAAATATTTTTAAGTTAATATTTCAAATAATTTCTAAAATAGAATTTTAAGTTAATTTTTTAAATAAATTTTAAAATAGATTTTTAAGTTAATTTTGAAAACAATTTTTAAAATAAAATTTTAATTTAATGTTTAAAATAATTTTAGAAAATATATATATTTTTAAGTTAATTTTTAAAATAAATTTTCGATTAAACTAATTAAAATAAATTTTTGGCTAAAATAATTTTTAAGATAAATAAATAATGAAAATAATTTTCGATTAAACTAATTAAAATAATTTTTAAGTTATAATAATTTTTAAAATAAATTTTTAATTTAAAATAATATTTTTTTAAATTTGTGTTTAAGTTAAATTAATTTTTATAATAATTTTTAAGTTAAATTAATTTTTAAAATAATTTTTAAGATAAATTAATTTTTAAGTTAATTTTTAAGTTAAATTAAATTTTAAGATAATTTTTAGGTCAAATTAATTTTTAAAATAATTTTTTAGACAAATTTTTTTTTTAAAATAAATTTTAGTTTAAATTAATTTTTAACTTAAATTAATTTTTAAGATAATTTTTTGGTCAAATTATATTTTAAATTAATTTTTAATTTTAAATAAATATTGAAATAATTTTTAAGTTAAATTAATTTTGAAAATAGTTTTTTAAGTTAATTTTTAAAACATTTTTTAAAATATATTTTTTAGTTAATTATTAAATAATTTTTAAAATCGATTTTTAAGTTAATTTTTAAATAATTTTTTTAAAATAGATTTTTAAGATAATTTCTTAAATAGATTTTTTAGTTAATTTTTAAATAATTTTTAAAATATATTTTAAAGTTAATTTTTAAAATAATTTTAAAATAGATTTTTAAGTTAATTTTTAAAACAATTTTTCTAATGTATTTTTAAGATATTTTTTAAATAATTTTTAAAATAGATTTTTAAGTTAATTTTTAAATAGTATTTTTTAAAAAATTGGGTTTTAACTTAATTTTTAAAATAGATTTTTAAGTTAATTTTTAAAATATATTTTTATGTTAATTTTTAAAATAGATTTTTAAGTTAATTTTTTGAATAATTTTTAAAATAGATTTTTAATTTAATTTTTATAATTATTTTAGAAAATATATATTTTTTAAGTCAATTTTTATATAATTTTTTAGTTAAACTAATTAAAATAAGTTTTAGGCTAAAATAATTTTTAGGCTAAAATAATTTTTAGGCTAAAATAATTTTTAAGCTCGGTGGGCGCTCATGATTGTTGATGAATTAGAGGTGCACATCAAGTATATATGGTTGCAAGTTGGTTGGTGAGAAACCAGCTGGGATTTTTTGTTAAAAATATATAATGAAATAAGATTCAGTTAAATAAACATAATTAAAAATGGACAAATAAATTAAAAAATTTGACTTGATAAAAGTATTTGCTATTATCAAAGAAATAATCTAATCACCACTATGCTCAATTTGTTATCATTTAATAAATACATTTGATAAATTTTAGAGTGTCATACGTATTTAGTTGCAAACCATGGCTTGTTTGTATCATGATGTCATCTTCTCTACCCTTTTGGTTTTAGACCAACATCTGAAGGATCCAATGCATAAATCAGCAATGACAAACCTTGTTTGCCAAATTAAAGTTACAGAACAAAAATGGAAGAACAACTCATTGAAGTCTTCTTCAGTACTTAAAATTAGAGAATCAATTCAACCTTGTCTTTTCCATTACATGGTTTGCTTTTTTATTTTCCTTGGTATTTTGAGCTTATAGAACTATCCTGAAGAACCCAAATTTATGCAGTTAACCAAAGAATAGCCATGTCGTTGTATCTTCAGTTTAGATGCATGCTAATTATCATGCACTTAATTGAATTATTGTTTAAGATAAAATCTTTAAGTGCGCTTGTATCTTCTCATAGATAATCAAAGCTTACAAATAATAAATTTTTTATAGAACAGATACAAAAATGTACAAGATTTTTTAGTTGGCGGTGATATATGAAGAGGAAGGATTGCACATCTTCCTACGATACTTAATTCATGCCGTTGTTCCTACGATACAAAAATGTACAACCTTGTCTTTATCTATATCTTATACCCTTGTGTGTGCCATGTATGAAGTTGACCTTGATCTCGGCCTTACACCGATAATACTATTGATATTTTTCTTTTTTTAAAAAGTGACATAGGCTAGAAATTAGAGAATAATATTGGTTGATTTTAAAATTCGAAATAAATGATATAAAAGTTAGACTTCAAGAAAATTAAAGAGATATTTTAAATTGAAAATCAATTCATTGAATTCTTGAATTTTTATCATTAGCTTGAAATTTTTATCCTTAAAAATTGGTCCAAGCTCTCTTTTATACTCATCCATTTAACTCTTACAATGTTTATCTAGTAATTACGTCCCTATATATAGGTATCACTTGCTTCTTATTTTCTTCACTAATTCTAGTGTTTCTATATCTCTTCTACAATGAACCTTAAAGGGTCATTCGCATTTTTCTTTTTATTTATTTTACTTCTCGTAGCCCAATGTGCATATGGTTATAAAACGAACAATGCGAAATTAGTTTCAAAAGTGCACAAGTTAAGTCGTGATGTCTTCCCTCTTGGCTTTGTATTTGGCACTGCTTCATCGGCTTATCAAGTTGAGGGAGAGGCACTCAAGGGTGGTCGAGGACCAAGCATTTGGGATGCATTTGTAAAAAATCCAGGTAACATACTAAACTTTAAATTTTATAGTTTTACTTATTTCTTTCTAGAATGAAAGTTATACAATAGAGTAAATTTAATTTGAATTTGATTTGTTTGTTGTGGTGTAGGTTTCATTCCAAATAACGCAACGGGTGATGTAACAGACGATGAGTATCATCATTATAAGGTCAAATGGATATTTTTGTGTTATCGTTGACTATTTAATAATTTTAAATTTAATAAAAAAGAAAAAATTTAATTTTTATGAAGAATCAAATATTAATTCTATTTTTAAAATCATTACTCTATTGGTTCAAGATTTTTTTTATAATTTTAAAAAATCTTATTTAATATAATTTTATATTTGATAATTAAGTTCAAACAAATAAATTTTTGATATTCTCATTGTTGATATTTGGAGACAATTAAAATGAAAATAAATTGGATTTTATCTTTTTCTTAAATATGTTAAAATTTTATTTTTGTCTTCTAGGAAGATATTGACATCATGAAGGAGTACAATTTTGATGCTTATAGATTCTCGATCTCTTGGAGTAGAATTTTCCCAAGTAATTGAAGCTATCATTCTTTTTCGTAATATTATATACATCATCATCTTACCGTTTTAAATTACTAAGAATTTGTTATTTATCTTGTAGATGGAACTGGAACCATTAATTGGGAAGGTGTTGATTATTATGATAGGTTAATTGATAATTTAATACTCAAAGGCAATTTATTTTTATTTGCTAAACAAATAAGTTTGGCATGTTTTCATATTTTCTAACCTTTCTATCTTCACATTAGGTATTATTCCATATGTCAATCTCTATCACTACGATCTTCCATTGGCACTCCAAAATGAGTACTTGGGTTGGTTGAGTCTGAAGATAGTGTAAGTAGTAAAATAGAATAATTACTTATATTGTTTAAATTAATTATGCTTATTGTATAGTTAAGAATTTATAATCTAACTCATTAAAAGATGTCATAAATATTTGATTTAGTTTATAATCATTTTGTTTAGGGATGCATTTGCGGATTATGCTGATTTTTGCTTTAAGAGATACGGTGATAGAGTGAAAAATTGGTTCACATTTAATGAGCCAAGAGTGGTGGCAGCTCTAGGTTATGATACTGGTTCTCATGCCCCTGGAAGAGCTACTGGTAGCAAATTTGGAGGAAACTCATCTACGGAGCCTTATATTGTTGCTCATAATCTCATCTTATCTCATGCTGCAGCAGTTAATAGATATCGTGAGAAGTACCAAGTAATATGTCTTTAACAAAATTTATGTATTGATAGTAAATTCATTCTTAGCTAATTCATAAAATCTCTTGTTATCAAATATAACAAACTCATTTGAAAATTGTAAGTTTACAAATATACATAATACTAAAAGCATTTTCTTTTCTTATTCAGAAAGAGCAACAAGGAAAAATTGGAATTCTTCTGGATTTTGTTTGGTACGAGCCTCACACTTACTCTGACAATGATAAAGCTGCTGCTCAAAGAGCTAATGATTTTCATGTGGGATGGTAAGTAATTGTGCATCTTTGGTTTCAACATCTAACTATGGTTATCCTTTTCAATGTAACCTAATTTTGTTTACTTTTCTTAGGTTCATTCACCCTCTAACATATGGATACTATCCTCAATCCATTCAAGACATTGTTAAAGAAAGATTACCAAAATTTACTAATGATGAAGTGGAGCTAGTCAGAGGTTCATACGACTATTTGGGAATTAATCAATACACAACCTATTATGTTAAGGATAATAGTACAACGAATCCTAAACCTATTAGTTATCAAGATGATTGGCTCGTTGAATTTAAATGTAAGATATATACAATATTTTTTTTTTGATAATGTTAAACTAAATAAAATGATATGCTAATAATATTGTTCTACTAATAATTTCAGATGATCGAAATGGGGTACCAATTGGACCAAGGGTAAGAGATAACCTTCTTATAACTTTTTTGATTATATTATAGATTTTTGTTTTTAAAAACCAAATGTAGGCCTATAATTAATCGAATTCAATTGTTTATATGTCATTAGGCTCATTCTGATTGGCTCTACATAGTTCCGTGGGGATTGTATAAGGCAGTGACATATGTTAAGGAAAACTATGGCAATCCAATTATCTTTCTATCTGAAAATGGTAAATATTTAGCATTTTTTTAATATATCTTTTATTTAAGAAATTACATTTATTCTCTAACCATATAATTAATTGATTGTAATTATAGGTATGGATCAGCCAGGCAATGTCACACTTCCAAAAGGCTTACAAGATACTCAAAGGAGACATTTTTATCATAACTACATTACTGAACTAAAGAGAGCTATCGATGATGGGGCTTCAGTGATTGGGTACTTTGTATGGTCTCTTCTTGATAACTTTGAATGGAGACTAGGATACACATCAAGATTTGGTATTGTCTATGTTGACTTTAAGAATAATAAGCGCTTCCCAAAGGAATCAGCTCGTTGGTTTAAGAAGATTCTTCAGCGGGGTTAATAATTTTTTTCTTTTATAAATTTTTATAGCCTTAGGTTTTTTTTTTGTCTTTGCTACTTTTATCATGAAATAATCACTCTTTGTTCTTTGAGGCACTATAAATAAATAAAATTACATTTCAATATGAATGTGTTTCATTTTGGTACTTTTATTTGTGTCTCATTCATTTTGTATTTTCAACATACGACAAGCCTAATTAGTCTCATAAATCAATCAAGTTTCTATCAAAATTGAATTTTATGGAACATGTTTAAAAAGATTTGTATGACCAACTAGTCAATTATATGAGTTTGTGATTAATATTAAAGCTAAAATGAGCACGAAAAAATTATATATATATATATATATATATATATAACACCTGGTGGAATGAAAAAAATGACAAGTCCCTAAATATATATTTTCAATATATATTTATTTCAAAAGAAGCAAATGTTAATTAATGTACATACTTTAAACAAGTATAATATTTTTACATACTTTTAGTATTTTAAACAAGTATAATATTTTTTCCTGATAATTTTAAAAGAAGAGTTTAATAGTCAGCCACTAAAAATTGGTTTAGAATCTGAGTTAATTTAAAAAATAAATGTAAAAAATAAATAGGGATTGGTCTATAATTTATGAGGAAACCAATAGAAATTTATTAATCATAAGATATAAATTCAAGTTTTTTTTTAATTGTCAAACTTTTTACAGCTAAACTTAAAACATTTCTTCAATTGAAATTGAGTGAATAATCCAAATAAATTTAACTTTACCTTTCTTATCTCTAAAGTAACTTTCACTAACTATCACCACTAACTAATAGTAATGTTATGTGAAACATCGATAATAATTAGTTAGTTATGTTGACTTTTCATTTTTTTTATATTCGTTAACTTATTTTGAATCAGTTATTATATATATATATATATATATATATATATATAGTATTGATACTGTACGCGTCGCGCACAATATCAACTTCTTTTTTATTTTTTTTAATTTTTAAATTAAAAAATAATTAAAATTTTTTTTTATGATTTTATTTATAGGGTTTAGGCTTTGGGTATAGTATTAAAGCTATTTTTTTTTAAAATTTTACCTATAGGGTTTAGGCTTTCTAATTAGGTTATAGTGTTTGGTTTAAAAAAAAATTAAAATAAAATTAATTTAAGTATTTATTGAGTATTGTAATGTGTTTAGGGGATATATCTATATATTAAATTTTAAATAAGGAAATGTTGAATTTTTTAAATTCAAAAAACTAAAAAAAAATAAAAAACTCTGATATTGTGCGCGACGCGCACAATCGCGCACTGTGCGCATCGCGCACAATATCAATACTCTATATATATATATATATATATATATTTATTTATTTATTTGACATGTAGAAATAAATAAACTATTCTAATTGATAAAAATAAAGAAACCATTGAAATCACCATACGCATAGTGGAGGAGCTTCACTAGAAAGAATTTGTAGAAGAGAGAGAAGGGGAGAAAAAAGAAGTTGAAATCAATACTAATCCCATGTCTGTAGCTGAAGTCGAGTTCTGAAAGAGAGCCGTTGAGTTACATATTTTAGTTGCTTTCATCTTGAGAACCCTTATTTTTATAAACAGAACTACTGAGAATTTCAAAATCTGAGTCTTGCTGTATCAATTCTAGTATCGTTGTAACAACCATCCTTCTTACTATACTATACTACTTTCTAAGGATGATCGTTACTAAACTACTAACTCTACTTAACCGGTATGATCGAAACCACAAGGAGTCCTTACCGAAAAATTTCGGCAAAGTCTCCCCTGTACCGGTGATAATAATCTGAGATACATAAATATATACTTCAGGCACAGGCGGCTGGAACATGTATCAAACACTCATGCAGTTTAATAAGTGTCAAATACTAAAATAACTACTTATTATACAGAGACTCATCACAGCATGCAATCTAAAACACGAATAAACTCAATAAAACAAGGAATAAAAATACAATCTCAAATGACATAAACCATAAAGTACAACTCAACTATTTCTTATCCACTAAACATGAATACTCAAAACTTCCCATATCTCTCCATAGTCCTGGCATCACACACATCCATCACGCATCCTCCTTGTCGCCTTCCTCTTTACACTTTAACTTTTCCTTTATCTGTAGTAGGAGGAAAATAAATCTATAAGCAAAACGCTTAGTAAGTACTAAACTATCTCACAAAAACTCGAAAGTGCATAAGATGCAAAGGATGCTGAAACTGAAATGCTAAAAAGAAAAGCTACTTGATCCTGTCTGAGAAGCTGGACACGACGGAGATCCGGAAGAAAGAAACCCACCGTGCAGGTGAAGAATGACGTACGCCGAATACCGATCCGAGAAACCCAAAGCGGATCGAGAAGAAGTAGAGTCACCCGAGGTTTCTTCGTATGGAGATCTGATGATGAAGAAGAAAACCAAATCTGAAGAGAAGAAACCCAGATCCAAAGCTTCCAGGACTTCCTGCGCACAAGAGACCAACCAATACTATCGTCAGTGACCTAAGACCGGGGTGGGAATCCCTGGCTAGGCCCTCCGACGCTCAAGTCAGTGATCTCTCTTGGTGTGGAAGAAAGAGGAAGAAGATGAACAGTAGTTGAAAATTAGGGTTATGGATGTGCGCGATGATGTGAACTTGTGAACTTACCTTGCCAACGGAGAGGATTCCCCCTTTTATACCACTTCATATAACCTCTGTAGTTATGAAGTGGACCCCGGTTTGTTAGAGTTTGTTATGAGATGACGTCATCTGTGTACTTGTGATGAATTACTTTTTAAGGAATCTTTTTTGTACCCCAGATGTACCTTCTTTGTCGTTTAGCACCTGCAAAATAATATAAAAACACATTTCCAGCCAAAATATATTTTCTGTCATATATTTACATATTATAAATATCTCTATCATTTCACCCTTTCTGCTGTAATTAATTCCATGTACCAATATTCCTTATATCTATCGAAGTCAATATATTCTATCAAGTGTTTTTCTCAGTCGCAGGTCAATCGACCAGTCTTGGTTTTCTTTCTGGGAGGTATATTTCGGTCGATATAGACTTATCTCTTATGTACCGATCGATATTAATCTAGCTCTGCATAGGAAGTATGTCTCATCCGACATTAGCCTAACTCCATCCCAGCGGTATGTCCCGGCGAATATTAGGCTAGCTTTGCTTAGGAGGTATGTCTCGGCCGATATTAGCCTAATTCCGCCCCAGCGATATGTCCCGGCCGATATTAGCCTAGCTCTGCTTAGGAAGTATGTCTCGGCCGATATTAACCTAGCTCTGCTTAGGAGGTATGTCTCGGCCGATATTAATCTAACTCTGCCTAGGAAGTATGTCTCACCCAATATTAGCCAAGTTCCGCCCCAGCAATATGTCCCGGCCGATATTAACCTAGCTCTGCTTAGGAGGTATGTCTCGGTCGATATTAGCCTAATTCCGCCCCAGCGATATGTCCCGGCGGATATTAGCCTAGCTTTGCTTAGGAGGTATGTCTCGGTCGATATTAGCCTAATTCCGCCCCAGCGATATGTCCCGGCCAATATTAGCCTAGCTCTACTTAGGAAGTATGTCTCGGTCGATATTAACCTAGCTCTGCTTAGGAGGTATATCTCGGCCGATATTAACCTAGCTCTGCTTAGGAGATATGTCTCAGCCGATATTAATCTAACTCTGCCTAGGAAGTATGTCTCACCCAATATTAGCCTAGCTCCGCCCCAGCGATATGTCCGGGCCGATATTAACCTAGCTCTGCTTAGGAGGTATGTCTCGACCGATATTAGCCTAATTCCGCCCCAGCGATATGTCCCGGCGGATATTAGCCTAGCTTTGCTTAGGAGGTATGTCTCGACCGATATTAGCCTAATTCCGCCCCAACGATATGTCCCGGCCGATATTAACCTAGCTCTGCTTAGGAGGTATGTCTCGGCCGATATTAACCTAGCTCTGCTTAGGAGGTATGTCTCGGCCGATATTAGTCTAACTCTGCCTAGGAAGTATATCTCGGCCGATATTGGCCTATCTTCTTGGTTTCTTTACCCCCTTTTCTCTCCTTATCAGGGACCTATGAAACCTTACCCATATCACTAGCCTTCCCTTCAAGTCTAGTCGAAGGAGGTGTAGACGACTGACTAGACATAAGTCTGGTTTTGTCTTTTCTTACCCGTGACTCTGCTCCAGATATTGAAATGACCTCACAGATTTTGTGTACCACTGTCTCAGTAAATTAAATATATAGTGATCCTGTGAGCCTTTTGCTCATTTAAATAGGGCTACAACCTTCTCTTCATCCTCAACCCATCTCAGTTCTTTTCCTTTCTTGCCACCTTTTATTACTAAGGCCATGGTCATGGATCCTCCTTTTTGGGGGCAACTTTTGTCGGCCAAGGTGAGATCTATACATGAGTTTATTGGGATTTCTGCTCCAGCTACCTCAGGGGTTCAAGGGATCGTCTTAAGAGAGGAAGCTTCACAGTTCAGATTTTTCATCCAAAGATACGGATACTCTGAAGGACTCAAGGGACTTCAGAGAGATTTTTGCTACTCATAGAGGGGCAGCCAAATGACCCAGGGGTGCTGTGTGAAAGGCACATCACATGTTGCCCTTGGGTTATACTTGGTCGCTTCACTCGCCGAGCTCTAGGGCTTGAGAGGGGAAGTGGTTTTTACATTTATTTTTCCATTATGGAATGAATCAATGTTCCCCTGTCTCGTCGCCCTTGAGCTTTTCTATTTTTGTTGCTTTCTTCGTCCCGGGCAAAATATTGCCACTTATGTGCCTTGACAAGCCTGGGCGAAGTGAGATATTTCCATCTCTGCTCCATGGTAAGTTTGAATCCGGTGGGACTGAGATTTTCTAAGTGTTGTGAGAGCTTGTGTTTGTGAACTTTGTTATTTGTCTGAGGTTTACTGTTTTGAGGGAAAATGCATCGTTATGTATTTGATCAGATTCTAAGTGTAACAACAGACTCTTGTATTGAAATAAATGGTTCTATGGAATCCTTCTGTAATTTACAAGAGTAAATATAATGCTGTATCCTACATATGTATCATTTATCATGACCGAAGTTGTCTTAACTATTGACATACTCCTATATCACGATTAATATTATAATCACAGTCACATCGGCTAATATAAAATTATTTCGATCAATATTAGTTTGTATTTCATAAGGATGTTAATTCAAAATCTATAGTTCGCCTAAATCTTCATCCTTAAATGTTTTTGTCCTTACCTTGGATTTTAGTCAAGAAAACCAACCCTTTTTCGCTTTTTCATGTCCAGCTAATCACGTCTTTTTTCGAAACTTCTTAACTGGTGATTGGCTATTCTTTAGGTGAGAGAGTGTTAGAAGCATTTCCCAAGACATTACCAACTCTAGCATGATCCGACCCATCACATCCAATATAAATATTTTTATGATGGTATGACACACACTTTATTTGACCGCCACGTCACGTGGGTCTTTTTGCCTTTCTATTGTGATCCTCAGCGTCTGCTGCAATAAAAGTGTTTTGATCTGACGACGGTTGTGTACTTTTCAAACCCTAAACCCTTCATCTCCTTTTAAACTTTGTCCCTTCTTTCTTTTCTTCTCTAGAGTTCCTTTCGTGTTGCTGCCTTCAACCAGACCTCGTGCTCACCATTTCTCGACGATCCCCTTTCTTGTCTTTAGTAAGTAATCTATTGTTTCAATAGCCTATACTTTTGTCCATGGCTGAGGAAGCAATTGCTCCTTGGTATGTCCATATGTCTTCTACCTTTGATAAGAATGCTAGATTATCCATCCGTCGTCAATATGAAATTCCTAGGGAATATAGAATCATAATTCCAACACCGAATGATCGACCTCATCATCCTCCTGATAACTGCGTGTCTTTTTTCAATGACCAGTTGATAGGGGGCTTAAGGTTTCCTATCCCCCCTTTCTTGATCGAAATAAGCCAATATTTTGATATTCCTCTGCAGCAATTTACCCCCAATGCCTTTCGTTATCTATGTGGTACTTACATGCTATTTCGCTTACGAGATATTCCTTCTACTCCTCAAAATTTCTTCATATTTTCTTATCCCAAGTGCTCGGAACCTGGTGTTTTCTTATTCCAATCGCGGACTAAAATGGTCCTTTTTGGGGATATGCCTTCGTCTCTCAAAGCTTGGAAATCCCATTTTTTCTTCTTGAAGTTTCCAGGACCCATTCCTTGGTCTCATGCCTGGAAATCCTTCTTACCTCCTTTACCTGACGTTAAAGAGTTTCATCTTCTTCCCTCTTTTCCTATCTATTGTGAGAAATTATTAGGCCACCGACTTTCTATCCCTAAATGGTTGAGGGTCGATCTTCTATACCTATTTGGTTTAAGCCCCGTCAAACCTGATACTCCAATTACTTTAGGTAACACCTTGTTTCTTTATTCTTGCTTTTAACTGCCTAAACCATTCTTCTTTTCTGTGCAGTGGAGAACTTTTATGATGCTCTGATTGATGAAGAACTACGTGTGGAAGAGGACATACTTCGCGCTAAGGAAGCCAAACTTCTGGCTGCCATTACTCCCCTACCTTCAATCGGAGAGCCAGCTCCTTTAGCTGAAGTGCCCAGCTCTTCGGGTGCTCTTGAAACTCTTGTTGCTTCTGAAGGTCCTTCTACGGAAATTCTTGTTGTTTCCTTACCTACTGTCACTTCACCCGCGGTTGCTACTGTTTCCTCCTCTGCTACTCTCCCTGTCATTGAGCTCACTTCTCCTGATAGCCCCAACAAATTGATAACTGAAATTTCCACGGGCAAGCGTCCAGGACGCAAGCTTACTAGGGCTCCTCCTTCAAAACTTTTTCTAGAAGGTCTTGATTCGGTGGACCTCCCTTCTGATGAGCCGACATTGGCGGAGCTCTACCCTTCTCTTAATTTTCCTGCCTCGCCTTTTTCTAATGTCAGCGCCTCTGGTGATGTCTCTTTTACTTTTCCTCTATCTATTCCAACTTCTGGATCTTTGCCTTCCTCACCTTCTTCTTACTTAGTCTTTGCTCCCCCGTCTATTCCTACTTCTTCCTTCTCGACTGGTTCCTCTGTCATTCCTGTTCTCCCCATATTACTAGGGGGTTCTTTTACCAGCTCTTGGGATGAAGTTCGTTCCCTTTTTGAGAAGCTCTCTATTTCTGAGGCAATTGATCGCTTCTCTCATAAGGAGAATAAGGTGTGTTTACTGACGCCCACTTTCTATTTCTTAACTATTATCTTATGGCTTATTGCTATACTTCCAGCGATGGATGGAAAATATGGATTTTTCTAGACTGATGCACAACTTACACACTAAGAACAAGAAATTGAAATCTGAGAATGATAGGCTAAAGCGAGAGGTTGCTGAATTATCTTCTGCCACGTTTTCTGTTGCTGCCAAGGAACAACTCGAAGCACAAATTGAAAGTCTTCAGACAAAATTTAAATCGGTTACGGACCTTAACTTGGAACTAACTTCCAAACTTAGCGAATTGAAGGATAACTATGAAGCGGAATTGACTGAGAAGCTAAAAGCCCTGCAATTGAAGGAAGATGAAATATCTTCCTTGAACACTTCCCTAAACTCAGTCAAGACCGAGGTTTCTGAAAAAGAAGCTGAATTGAAGACTTCTCAAATGGCTTTGGTGGTTTACAAGGGTGGCGAAGATATCCGTTACAGGGAGCGGGCCACCGCTATGATTGAATCTAATGAATTCAACAGACCGATCGTGAGATCCATCCTATCCGCTTTTACTGCAGGAGCAAAAGGAGCAATTCGACAATTAGAAGAGGAGGGCTACTTAGCTCGTCTTCCTCCTCCTAATTTCTTGAACCGTCGCAGACTTATTGAGGAGTGACCTCCTGATCTGTACCCTAAGCTGACTCTTACTTAAATTCAAGTTATCGTAAAGAGGGGGATCGAGGCTTTGTAATGATAATCCGATAAACTCATGTGACTATGATTATTCCCTTTTGGTTGTTAATCTTACTCTTTCTCAGGATAACTATCGGTTTTATGTACATGTATCAAATGCTGTTTGGTTTGTCATCACGCGACATTTCCCCACGGGTCATTTTTTGATGATCGATCGGTATATCAAGATTGATAAATACCGCCCGATATTTTATAGCTTAGTTATGTCTCACCTGATTAGATATATTTCTATCATGGTACTCCTAATATTGGTCGATCTATTTTAATTGATCGGCTTACCCTCGCTGTATGAATGTGTCCAATGTTGCTTGGTTTGTCATCATACCATCTTTCCCAACAGCTCGTTTCTTGATGACTGGTCGATATATATTAGGATCGATAAATATCGCCCGATATTTCATAGTTTAGTCATATCTCGCTCGATTTAACACAGCTTTATTATGCTATCCTTAATATTGGTCGATTTATTTTACTCGACCGATTTACCCTTGTGTCTTCATATGTCTTTTTTCACATATTAATCGAGTCTCATGGGGTTTTATTATAGTGTATATTATTTTCCTTATTATAATAAGCCTTCGGTCAATATATTTTGAGTGATCTTTATCTCGGTCGATTTATCAGAACCGTCCGATTTCTATCTACGGACCTCGTCTATTAACTAATATCTGATGCTCAACTTCTATTTTATTACACCCACGCCTTAAACTTATAGTTACTGTACTAATTTTTCTCTGTCCTTGTCAGGGTTTCCTAAGAATACTTCTAGGGAAACTCACACCTTTTCCGAGGTAGTTTTTTTAACTTTACTTCTTTCTCTTGATTTTATTCTTTAATATTATTACCCATTTATGACGATTGATATTCCAAGCACCTTTTACTCTCCTTTTTGCCTTTTTCCGTTTCAGCTTAGGGGTTTTAGCACAGGGCCAAAAGAGAGATAAGGGTTTACGAAGTTTTCTCCTGCTTTTCTCCATCTCTCGTCTTCTTTCTTGATTCCTCTTTCTGTGACTGCTTCTCCCTATGGCGGTTTCTTCTCCTGCTTGGTTTCTCTCATGCTCTTCCAACCTCATAGATACAGAAGAAGTGGACTTACAGGCAACCTATGGTTTTCCTTCCTATATCATCCGTCCTGCTCCTCATGAGGGTCCACATCTTCCTCCCTTAGGATGTATCTCTATCTTCAGGGACCAAGTCTTACAGGATTTTAGATTTCCCCTTCACCCTTTTTTCTGCAATGTCAGCCGTTATTTTGATATCCCACTCAACCAGTTTGTCCCTCAATCTTTTTCTATTCTAATGGGTTTCATTGGGGTATCAAAACTGTTAGATTTCCCCTTGTCTCCCCGTCTTTTTCATCACTTCTTCACTCCTCGCTGAGTAGATGTTGGTGTTTTCAAGTTCCAGTCTCGTCCCAAGGCCATTCTGTTTAACCACATTCCTCCTCAAGGTGAATGGTATCGTAAATTTTTCTACATGCGTCTCCCTTCTCCCCCTCCGTTTCCTATCCAATGGATACATGATTTACCCCTGCTTCTTGACACCCACGATCTTCTTAACGATCCCTCTGTTGCTTCTGCTCTACCCAAACTGCGAGGAGCAAAATTTAGTTTGCCGCATCTAATCAAAGAGGGCTTGATGTTTCCCTTCGGGATAGGCAACATTGACACTCCTTTGGATAGTTCCTTTGGTGGGTGTAATTATTTCACTTCGCCTTTACTGATTAGCATACCTCTTTGATAATGGTGTTTATCCTCTGTATTTTAGCTGATGCTCTTCTTCCAGCTTTTATGTACAAGAATTCTGCTATGACTAAGTCTTTTGTCAATAATCTTGGAGAAAAATGGTTGCTTGCTCGCCGATCCGATCCTAATCCCTCTACTTTGGGCTTGCTTTCCGAAGAAGAACGACGGGCAGAGGGTGTCGCACTCATGGAAGAGGAGGAAGAAGAGCCTTTTGTTACCTTAGTTAAAAAGCCAAATCTCACTAAGGACTCTCCCTTCGGCCATTTCTTTAGCACTTTTGTGCAAGCTTCTCTTGTCCCGGCGCCTATTTCTTTTGAGAGAGGTAAGACACCAATAAGTCCCACCCATATTATCTCCAATCCTGCTCTTAGGATGATGAGGCCTGGTCTACTTATCCCTTCTTCTTCTATTATTTCAGCTCCTCCTACTTCTGCTTCTGAGATGGCCGTTATCCCTCCTGTGTCTTCTGCATCCTTGGCATTGGCCTTGCCTCCCTTGGCTTCTAGGCCTCGAGCAAAACGGACACCCTGCCGGCGATCTTCTCCAAGTGTCAGTCCTCCAACTGTTAGCGTTCCCACAATTGCAACAATCCCTCCTACACTGCTACCTTCTACTCCATCTAGTTCCTCCCCTGCTCCTCTTGTTTCTACTATCCCTTTTCCTTCTATTGCATCCTCTTCTTCTCCGCCTCCTGCTTCCTCTCTTCCCCGTCCTTTATTTAAGCTGGCCGCGGACTTACCTTCTCAATTGGGACAACCCTCTAGTCCACCCAGCTATGGCACTTTGCAACTACAAGGTTTATTGGCTGAATCTTGGATGCAGGGTTATGAGCAACTAAGAGGCCTTAGTCTCCCACATCGAGCTGATCGCCATAGTCGTCAGGCAGTGGCTGTAAGTATTCCTAGTTATATGTTATCAACTTTGTATCTTCATCTTGAACTTACATTATCCTTTTGTTTAGTTTCTTGCTACAAGTCTACATATTGACCAACTACTTACAGCTAAGGATCATGAGAACAATAAGTTGAAAACTCAACTGGAGACATTGAAGGCTGCTTCGCCTTCTTCTAACAATGATATGGCTCAGTTGCAAGAAAAGGTGGCCTTGCAAAATCAACAATTGGGAACCTTGAAACAAGAATTGGAGGAATGCCAACAACTGTTGAAAGATAAAGAGCTTGCCAGAAAGATGTTAGAATTACAGGTGGATAGGCTACACTTTAGTCTTCGACTAGAGATGGCTTTAAAAGAGAAAGCTCTCTCAGATGCTTCCCAGAAAAGTCTTATTTTAGAGAAAGTAGAGAAGCTCCATAATGCCTGTCTTTCTGACCAAGCTCAGGACTTAGCCTCTCATGATTTCATTCTCCTACAGGAACAAGAGCAGAGGAAAGCTCAAGATGTTGAATTATCATTTCTCCAGAAGGAATTGGAGCAGCTCAAATCAGAGAAGGATGCTTTGAAAGATCAGAACGCAAAACTACAATATGATTTTCAAAGTTACAAGGAGCAAGAGAAGAGCCAGTGGGAAGAGTGGTGTCAGACTTATTTAAAGTCTTCAGCCTTTGCTCGGGAATTTGTTCGCAGGATAGTAGGTGCTATAAATCATTCCGTATCGGGAGTTCTTCAACAAGTAAAAGAGGGTGGTTACCTACTTAAGGAGCCTCCCCTTTTTTTTATAAACCGTCGCAGGCTTAATGAAGAGCTACCCGCAGACTTAAAAGGCTCTTTTCCGAATGTTTAAGGAGATTATTCATAAAAGACTTGTACTATAAGAATTGATAGTGAAAAGAAGTGCAATTAATACTGAGTAATTAAATACTTGCAATGTATAATAAATTTTTGATACTTACCTGCTTCTTTTTTATGCTGACTTGAGAATATCCCCCTTTTTTTTTTTTAAATGCTTCCGATCATTGAGTATGGATTTTATTCGAGAATCCCTTGTTCACCTTTTGAAGTTGAGCCTGGTCTTGACGAGTCCTCTAATCTCCAATGTGCTTCGTATTCCCAAAAGAATAAATAAGCCTGTATGACTTCAGGTGAGAAACTATATAAGACTTCTGAGTCCCGGGCTAAGCATAATATCTTGCGTGAATTTTAAAAGATCTCCATATAAATGGGCTTCCAAATGAGTCACATGTCATGTGTATGGAGTCTTCCTTGACTCTCGGCTGATTAGGCTTTGAAATCAGGAGATTCCCTGATTGATTATGTTCGATGATGGTTTAGAGTCTCCGATGCCTCCTATGAAGACCTATCCGAGTTACTTCATAAGATTCCCCGATCGACTTTTGATTTCTGATGGTTTAGAGTCTCCGGTTCCTCCTATAAAGACCCGTCCGAGTTACTTCATAAAATTTCCCGATCGACTTTTGATTTCTGATGATTTAGAGTCTCCGGTTCCTCTTATGAAGACCCGTCTGAGTTACTTCATAAGATTTCCCGATCGACTTTTGATTTCTGATGGTTTAGAGTCTCCGGTTCCTCCTATGAAGACCCGTCCAAGTTACTTCATAAGATTTCCCGATCGACTTTTGATTTCTGATGGTTTAGAGTCTCCGATTCCTCCTATGAAGACATGTCCGAGTTACTTCATAAGATTTCCCGATCGACTTTTGATTTCTGATGGTTTAGAGTCTCTGGTTCCTCCTATGAAGACCCGTCTGAGTTACTTCATAAGATTTCCCGATCGACTTTTGATTTCTGATGGTTTAGAGTCTCCGGTTCCTCCTATGAAGACCCGTCCGAGTTACTTCATAAGATTTCCCGATCGACTTTTGATTTCTGACGGTTTAGAGTCTCCGATTCCTCCTATGAAGACCCGTCCGAGTTACTTCATAAGATTTCCCGATCGACTTTTGATTTCTGATGGTTTAGAGTCTCTGGTTCCTCCTATGAAGACCCGTCTGAGTTACTTCATAAGATTCCCCGATCGACTTTTGATTTCTGATGGTTTAGAGTCTCCGGTTCCTCCTATAAAGACCCGTCCGAGTTACTTCATAAAATTTCCCGATCGACTTTTGATTTCTGATGGTTTAGAGTCTCCGGTTCCTCCTATGAAGACCCGTCCGAGTTACTTCATAAAATTTCCCGATTGACTTTTGATTTCTGATGGTTTAGAGTCTCCGGTTCCTCCTATGAAGACCCGTCCGAGTTACTTCATAAGATTTCCCGATCGACTTTTGATTTCTGATGGTTTAGAGTCTCCGGTTCCTCTTATGAAGACCCGTCCGAGTTACTTCATAAGATTTCCCGATCGACTTTTGATTTCTGATGATTTAGAGTCTCTGGTTCCTCCTATGAAGACCCGTCCGAGTTACTTCATAAGATTTCCTGATCGACTTTTGATTTCTGACGGTTTAGAGTCTCCGGTTCCTCCTATGAAGACCTGTCCGAGTTACTTCATAAGATTTCCCGATCAACTTTTGATTTCTGATGGTTTAGAGTCTCCAGTTCCTCCTATGAAGACCCGTCCGAGTTACTTCATAAGATTTCCTAATCGACTTTTGATTTCTGACGATTTAGAGTCTTCGGTTCCTCCTATGAAGACCCGTCCGAGTTACTTCATAAGATTTCCCGATCGACTTTATTCTACGTAAAAATATGATATTTGTACTAACCTTGTGATGGCTTTTAAAGTTTCTTGGCTTTTCTTGAGGGGAGCTGAATAGGCCTTTAAGATTTCCCCTTGTTGATTGCTCGAATAGGAAATGAAGGTTCTCTTGATATTTATCAATCTGCATGAATCATATTCATTTCCAGTGGTGATATTTGTCCTGCCTGGTTTTCGTTAAAAGAAGTAAAGTACATAATCTGCAGGTAGACTTGTCCTCAGTTCACCAGGGACTTCAAATAATTGTGAACATATTCTTAAATAGTATGATCTAATCAGATTCGATAAGGCTGTAAATGATTAGCGCTCCAAGGGCGCTCCAAAATTCTCCCCTCAGCATCTTGGAGATAGTATAAGCCTGATGTGAGCTTTTCTACCACTTTGTAAGGTCCTCCCCATTGTGGCGCCAACTTACTGACATCTCCGACAGGTTTAATTCGCTTCCACACCAAATCCCCTACTTGGAAAAATCTGGGGATGACTCTTTTGTTATAGTTCTGTCTCATCCGCTGTCAATATGATACAAGACGAGTAGCAACTTTATCTCTAACTTCTTCTATCAAATCTAGCTCCATGAGTCGTCGACCCTCATTGTCCCCATCATATAATTGTCTTCTGTCGGATTCTACTCCCACCTCGATGGGAACTACTGCTTCTCCCCCATAGACTAATTGAAAAGGAGTGATGCCTGTAGCTTCTCGAGGCGTTGTACAATATGCCCAAAGAACACTGGGTAATTCATCTACCCAGCTGCTTCCGACATGATCCAATTTGGTCTTTAAACCTCTTAGGATTTCCCTATTGGTTACTTCTGCTTGACCATTACTTTGTGGATAAGCCACAGAGGTGAAGGCTTGGATAATGCTGTAGCTGTTGCACCAGTCTAAAATCCTATCCCCTTAGAATTGCCTTCCATTATCAGAGACCAATTTATGAGGAATGCCAAATCTATAGATTATATTTTTCCATAAGAATTTAATGACTGCATCTTCAGTAATCCGAGCAAGTGGTTCTGCCTCCATCCATTTAGAAAAATAGTCCACTGCTACCAATAAGAACCTTCTTTAGGCAGCTGCCATAGGAAACAGACCTACTATGTCCATGCCCCATTGATCGAAGGGACATGAAACTATAGAGGTTCTTAATAACTGTGTGGGATGATGTGATATATTTTGATGTTTTTGACAAGAAATACAAGTTCTTACCAGCTGGTTGGCATCTTCATGTAGAGTGGGCCAAAAATAACCTGCTAACAGAATTTTGCGAGCCAGAGATCTCCCTCCTATATGACTACCACATGAACCTTGATGAACTTCTTGTAAAATAAACTGTATATCTTCAGTGCCAATACACTTGAGTAAAGATCTGGAAAAAGCTCTTTTATATAATTGTTCTCCTATCATAGTATACTGGGCAGCTCTTTTCTTAAATACCCTGGCTTGTTCTGTACTGCTGGGAAGAATACCTTGTTGTAGATATAATATGATCTGAGCCCTCCAATCACTTTGAATTTCTGCTTCAGCATGTCTTTCAATACAAGAGACCAACAGAGTTTGTTCTACGGGCCTATCTAAACTCCATGGCACTATAGCAGAGGCCAATTTAGCCAATTCATCTGCTACTTGATTTTCAGATCTAGGAACCTTTTGTATATTTACTTCTTGAAATTGGGACTTCAACCTATCAAATGCTTCGGCATATAACTTAAGCCTATCATTATTGATTTCAAAATTACCTGATAGTTGTTGAGCTGCTAACTGAGAATCAGAATAGATAAGGACTCGAGCCGCTCCTATATGCCGAGCAGCTTGCAAGACAGCTATTAGGGCTTCATATTCTGCTTCATTGTTGGTAGCTCTGTAATTCAACCTGATGGAGAGTTGAAGTCTGTCTTCCCTTGGAGATATAAGAAGAATACCGATTCCGCTGCCCTGTCTAGTTGAAGAGTCATCCACATAAACTTTCCAGGTGTTTTCTTCCTCAGGGCGTTGAACTTCTATAATGAAGTCTGCTAGAGCTTGTGCCTTGATGGTCGAGCGAGGTTGATATTGGATATCATATTCCCCAAGTTCAGTTGTCCATTTGATCAATCGTCCTGATGCCTCTGGGTTGAGTAACACCCGTCCGAGAGTACTGTTAGTTAATACAATAATCTCATGTGCTAAGAAATATGGGCGCAACCTCCGAGCAGTCAATACTAGGGCGTAAGCTAATTTTTCTAGTGTAGTGTATCTATACTCAGCTCCTTTTAATAAATGGCTAGAAAAATATACAGGTTGTTGCTCCTTTCCCTCTTGTCTAACTAGTACAGAGCCTACGGCGTTTTCATTAGCCGACAAGTATACCCACAGAGTTTCTCCTACTATAGGTTTAGCCAACACAGGGAGAGTGACCAAATAATCTTTCAATTCTTGGAAAGCCATATCACATTCCTCATTCCACTGAAACTTATTAGCCTTTCTGAGTATTTTAAAGAAATGAAAACTACGATCAGCCGATCTAGAAATAAATCTAGACAAGGCTGTGATTCGGCCTGTCAATCTTTGAGCTTCCCTCATATTGCGCGGTGGTTCCATGTTCTGCAGTGCCTTGACCTTGCTCGGGTTGGCCTCTATCCCCCGTTCGGACACTATATATCCCAGGAATTTTCCTCCCTTCGCGCCGAACAAGCATTTGCTTAGATTTAACTTGAGCCGTATTGTCTTAAGGCCTCGCAAGTTTCCTCTACATCCTTGCACAGATCAGCAGCTTGAAGAGACTTAATTAAGATGTCATCAACATATACTTCCATATTTCTACCAATCTTCTTCTGGAAAACCTTATTCATAAGCCTTTGATAAGTTGCTCCTGCATTTTTTAGTCCGAAGGGCATAACATTATAATAATAAGTACCTTCAGATGTTATAAAACTGACCTTTTCCTGATCCTCTTTAGCCAAAGGAACTTGATGATAGCCTTGATAAGCGTCCAACATAGAGATATATTCGCATCCAGCGGTGGAGTCAACAAGCTGATCAATCCTGGGTAATGGATAATAGTCCTTCGGGCAAGCTTTGTTGAGATCCCGTAAGTCAATGCACACTCGCCATTTATTTCTTGGTTTAGAGACTAATACCACATTAGCCAACCAACTTGGAAACTGTACTTCCCTCATGTATCCTGCCTCCATAAGTTTGGTTATTTCTTCTTTGATGATTTGATTTTGTTCCGCGCTAAAACTTCTTTTTCTTTGCATAACCGGGCGGGCATCTGGGAAGACATGCAAGGAATGTTCCATGACGGTAGGAGAAACACCCGAGACTCCTTTGGGAGTCCAGGGAAATACATCATTATTCTTCTTCAAACATTGTACTAATTCAGCCTTCAGAGTAGGCTCAAGATCGGCCGCGATATACATAGTAGCTTCAGGTCGACCGACCTGGATCTGAACTTCTTCCTTCTCTTCATAAACCAGGACGGGCTATTTTTCCCTAATGGCGTTAACCTCCATTGTTTGAATCTTTCGGGCGGTGTTAGCTTCAGCTCAAATTATCTCTACATAACATTTTCGGGCTATCTTCTGATTGCCCCGTACCTCTCCAACTTGATCATCCACAGGAAACTAGATCTTCTGACAAAAAGTAGAAATGACCGCCTTAAACTCGTTTAAGGCAGGTCGACCCAATATCACATTGTAAGAGGATGGAGCGTCTACCACCATAAAATAAGATCTCCTGGTTCTCATCAGAGGCTCTTCTCCCAGTGAAATGGCCAACTTTATTTGACCTAAAGGTTGTACTTCATTGCCCGTGAATCCATACAGCGGAGTAACGATTTGTTGAAGTTCACTTGGGTCAATTTGTAGCTGATCGAAAGCCTTCTTGAATATAATATTATCGGAACTACCCGTGTCTATGAAGGTACGAGCAATGGCGTAGTTGGCTATCACAGCTTTGATGATCAAGGCATCATCATGAGGTATTTCTACCCCCTCAAGATCTCTGGGCCCGAAACTTATTTCAGGGTCGGCTGCTCGTTCCATGCTGCACCCTACTGCATGAATCTCCAATCTTCGGGCATGTGATTTTCTGGCTCTATTAGAATCCCCATCAGTGGGTCCGCCCGCAATCATATTGATATTGCCTCGAGCAGCATTGTTTATGTTTTCTTCCTATCGAGTCACCACAGCTTCAGAAGGTGCTTTTTCTATACTTGACTGGTACCGGCCGGGACTGGTATTGCCTCTTGCCGAGGTTCGACCGGGCGATATTCCAGTTTGAGTGGACTTTGTTGCCTGGGGTATTGCTGTCGATAATAGTTCTGCCTCTGATACCACTCCCTATTGGCTCGTCTATTTCTTAAAACAAAACAGTCTTCAGTATGATGACTGCTAGTTTTATGATAAGTGCATCATCTCCTTGGTGCCTCTGGCTGTATCTCCACATGTTGTACAGCTTGTGGACGATACTCTGGTTGTCGATGAGGTGGATGAGTTACTCTAGGCCCTCTTGGTGGAGGCACGGGGGCCGGAGCTTTCTCCTTGACCTGGGTAGGGGAAGAGGTAGGACCTTCCTTCCTACGAGCAGCTTGAGCTTCTTCTACATTAATAAACTCAGTAGCCCGCTCAATCAGGGAATCAAAATTAACAGGGGGATTTCTTACCAAATCTTTAAAGAAATCATTATCATTTAAACCTTGAGAGAAAGCACTTACTAATATTTCAGTAGTAGCATTAGGTACATCAATAGCTACCTGATTGAACCTTTTGATGTATGGTGGATGAGTTACTCTAGGCCCTCTTGGTGGAGGCACGGGGGCCGGAGCTTTCTCCTTGACCTGGGTAGGGGAAGAGGTAGGACCTTCCTTCCTACGAACAGCTTGAGCTTCTTCTACATTAATAAACTCAGTAGCCCGCTCAATCAGGGAATCAAAATTAACAGGGGGATTTCTTACCAAATCTTTAAAGAAATCATTATCATTTAAACCTTTAGAGAAAGCACTTACTAATATTTCAGTAGTAGCATTAGGTACATCAATAGCTACCTGATTGAACCTTTTGATGTATGCTCGGATAGACTCTTTAGACGCTTGCTTGATTGAAAACAAACTCCAAGGAGTCTTATGATACCTTTTGTTGCTGGAGAAATAGTGTAGAAAGACTTTCTTGAAATCTTTAAATTTCCGAATAGATTTGTCTGGTAATCTTTTGAACCAGCGTTGTGCAGCTCCTCCGAGGGTAGTGAGAAACATCCGACACTTCACTTTATCAGAGAATTATTGTAATAATGCTACATTCTTGAATTTCAACAGATGATCTTCTGGATCTATCGTTCTAGTATATTCTCCGATCTGCAGATTTTGATACCGCTTAGGAAGCGGATCATCCAGTACACTTTGAGAGAATGGGGAGATGACCTTCTCTGGTGAGCTGTCACTAGTTATCATTTTGAGCTTACGCTTTTCTCTATCTGGTGCTTCGCCAGAGGACTCTTGGAACACGGGCCTCTTGCCCCCTTGATCCATGGGAGTGCGAAGAAAGGCTCGTGGGCGTCTTGCCGGAGAAACAGCAGCTGGAGGAAAATACGCATGTTCTTCTTCTTCCAGCTCTTTTCCTTTTCGATGCCCGGTGGTCGATATTGTCGGATGATGAACCGTTGGTAGAGTAGCTCCAGTGTGGGCTTGCAGTTGTTGTTGTTGCTGTTGTAAGGCTTTCTGAACATGAGAATCGATGAGGAAATCCAAATCCTCACGACTGATAGTGAGTAGGTTTGATTTTCCGGCTTCTTCCATCCTGTAGTCTCAGATTCAGGTGAAGTTTCCCACAGACGATGCCAAATTTGATCTTGTCTGAGAAGCTGGACACGACGGAGATTCGGAAGAAAGAAACCCACCGTGCAGGTGAAGAATGACGTACGCCAAATACCGATCCGAGAAACCCAAAGCGGATCGAGAAGAAGTAGAGTCACCCGAGGTTTCTTCGTATGGAGACCTGATGATGAAGAAGAAAACAAAATCTGAAGAGAAGAAACCCAGATCCAAAGCTTCCAGGACTTCCTGCGCATAAGAGACCAACCAATACTATCGTCAGTGACCAAAGACCGGGGTGGAAATCCCTGGCTAGGCCCTCCGATGCTCAAGTCAGTGATCTCTCTTGGTGTGGAAGAAAGAGGAAGAAGATGAACAGTAGTTGAAAATTAGGGTTATGGATGTGCGCGATGATGTGAACTTGTGAACTTACCTTGCCAACGGAGAGGATTTCCCCTTTTATACCACTTCATATAACCTCCGTAGTCATGAAGTGGACCCCGGTTTGTTAGAGTTTGTTATGAGATGACGTCATCTGTGTACTTGTGATGAATTACTTTTTAAGGAATCTTTTTTTACCCCAGATGTACCTTCTTTGTCATTTAGCACCTGCAAAATAATATAAAAACACATTTCCCGCCAAAATATATTTTCTGTCATATATTTGCATATTATAAATATCTCTATCATTTCACCCTTTCTGCTGTAATTAATTCCATGTACCAATATTCCTTATATCTATCGAAGTAAATATATTCTATCAAGTGTTTTTCTCAGTCGCGAGTCAATCGATCGGTCTTGGTTTTCTTTCTGGGAGGTATATTTCGGTCAATATAGACTTATCTCTTATGTACCGGTCGATATTAACCTAGCTCTGCATAGGAAGTATGTCTCATCCGACATTAGCCTAACTCCATCCCAGCGGTATGTCCCGGCGGATATTAGCCTAGCTTTGCTTAGGAGGTATGTCTCGGCCGATATTAGCCTAATTCCGCCCCAGCGATATGTCCCGGCCGATATTAGCCTAGCTCTGCTTAGGAAGTATGTCTCGGCCGATATTAACCTAGCTCTACTTAGGAGGTATGTCTCGGTCGATATTAATCTAACTCTGCCTAGGAAGTATGTCTCACCCAATATTAGCCTAGCTCCGCCCCAGCGATATGACCGGGCCGATATTAACCTAGCTCTGCTTAGGAGGTATGTCTCGGCCGATATTAGCCTAATTCCGCCCCAGCGATATGTCCCGGTGGATATTAGCCTAGCTTTGCTTAGGAGGTATGTCTCGGCCGATATTAGCCTAATTCCGCCCCAGCGATATGTCCCGGCCGATATTAGCCTAGCTCTGCTTAGGAAGTATGTCTCGGCCGATATTAACCTAGCTCTGCTTAGGAGGTATGTCTCGCCCGATATTAACCTAGCTCTGCCTAGGAGGTATGATTAACTCTGCCTAGGAAGTATGTCTCACCCAATATTAGCCTAGCTCCGCCCCAGCGATATATCCCGGCCGATATTAACCTAGCTCTACTTAGGAAGTATGTCTCGGCCGATATTAGCCTAATTCCACCCCAGCGATATGTCCCGGCGGATATTAGTCTAACTTTGCTTAGGAGGTATGTCTCGGCCGATATTAGCCTAATTCTGCCCCAGCGATATGTCCCGGCCGATATTAGCCTAGCTCTGCTTAGGAAGTATGTCTCGGCCGATATTAACCTAGCTCTGCTTAGGAGGTATGTCTCGGCCGATATTAACCTAGCTTTGCTTAGGAGGTATGTCTCGGCCGATATTAGTCTAACTCTGCCTAGGAAGTATGTCTCAGCTGATATTGGCCTATCTTCTTGGTTTCTTTACCCCCTTTTCTCTCCTTATCAGGGACCTATGAAACCTTACCCATATCACTACTCATGCTCATCTAATAGTAAAACACTAAAATAATCTGCATACTCATGATATACAAGAATAAATCTGTATGCTGGAAATAAAACGAAACATGTGAAAGCTGCTCATCTAATAGGTAAACATGAAAAACTACTCATCTACTAGATAAACATGATAGAATAAACAACTAAACTTGCTGTTTTTTAGAACTATATAAACTTATTTCATTTGTTCAAAACTTATACTTATATACTTCAAAATAATATTCAACTTCTCTTGGGCCCAGACGTAGTACCATCTTATGCACGTTCCCTAATAGGTTGGGGTAGCGAGCCACCAATCCTAAAAGAGTAGACCTTGGTCTACCATGGCCAAGACCTTGGAATTGGACACCTGGATTTTATTTAACGACAACCTTGGAAGTCGGGTACTAGCATCTTAAAAGTAAAATACTTATTATCTTTTATTACTTCTTCTTTAAATGCCTTGGCATTTTAATAAGCACCTTGTGTGCCAAAATCCCTAAAGTCTTGACTTTGGGATCTACTTAAGGCCTTAGCCTTTTTCTTTCTTTTCTTTATCTTTCTTATACTTTTCTTAAACTAAAAATACTGTATTACTTAACAAGATTTGTACTATGATACTTAACAAAAATCTGCATACTATGCTAATCAAAATTCTGCATACTATACAAAAGAAACTAGAAACTGATTGTTTTAAAAGGAAAGCAAATATGAACTCTCTAAGCATGCTACAATAAAAATAAGTCAAAGGAAAGCAAATCTGAACTCTCTAAGCATGCTACAATAAACATAAATCTAAGAGGACTGCCCATGCAAAGCTAAAGAAAAATGAACACAAATCATGCTCAGCTAAGGGTAAAATGACAACAAAACAAAGGAATCGATGTTGCATAGCTAAAGGGCCGGCTGGTTATACCTGTCGAACTAGCAGGGAAATCAAAACAACCTAGGATGCATAGTAGGGAAATATCTAAATCTGCAATACTTAGAAAGAATCTGTTCATGTTCAAGAAACTAAGAAACTAACACTACATGCTTTAAATAAAAGCTGTTCTTGCCTTTTTGAGTAACAAGGAAAATGCTAAATCCATTCTAACTAAATAAAGGGCTGTTCTTGGATAAGGAACTACTCATGCTTATTTAAAAAACTTTCCTGCTTAAAACAAAACTGTGAAATTCTGAAACTGAATTGCATATTGAAATGCAAAGGAAACTAAGCAACTGAAATGCAAAGAAACCAAACACTGGAATGCTAGATAAGGTAGCAAAATAAGCTAACTCCGAATTGTTATAACAAGGCTGTTCATGCTAACCAAGAAAAACAAGGAACTCAGAACTGAAATGCTGGAAATTAGGACTGATCGGCTTTATTGAGTTAGCACAGGAAGGTCTAAATAGTAAGCTTAAGGAGGGATGTTCATATTCAAGAATAGCACCAAAAACTAATATTGCCACTTAGATAACCTGCTGATCATGCCTACTAATTAACCAAGATTACCTAAACTTGAAATGCTAAAGATCAAGGGCTGTTTATGCCCATCTACACGACCCAAAAGAAAGCAAACTTGCTGGAATTTATGGGCAGTAGGTAGATATGCAGGGATACAACACTGAAGAGCTACAGACATGCTTAAAAAATGAACTACATGCTAGAATTAGAGGGCTGTTCGTGGTTACAGAAATGCAAATAAAACTGGGAAAATACACCTAACTTTACCAGTCATAAGAATCCAGAACTATACAAGATATAGAAGAACATGATAGCATAACAAGAACAAAATCTGAACCTTACCAGCTTCATTAATCCGAACAATACAAGGCTAGACAGACTAAACTAAGGCACTTCCATAATTGTAAACATGCACCGTTCATATTAATTGAAGCAAGGAAACAAACCAACCTTAGCAATTCGGCTAGATAATCAGAGCATAGAAAGAAAATCCCTAGCATATAGTTCTACTCGGCACAGAAAAATCCGAAAGCAAGGAAATGAAAACCGAAAGTTCGGAGCAACTCCTACCACAGGTGAGTAGTACTTACCCTTGTTCTTGCACTTACAGCCGACGGAATGGTCTAGGGTTCAGAGGAGGTGAAAATCTCAACGATCCCTTCCTGTCCGCGTGCCCTCCTCGACGGGATGACCTTGCTTCTTCGCTGTCGTCGCCCGAGAGGAGGAGCCCTAACCTTGGCTACGCCTTCGCCCATGAAGAATCGCTCGAAGAAGGGAAACGGCACCGTCGCGGGAGGAAGAAAGGGAAAACGGGATTTAGGGTTCGCGTCGGGCGCAGGAAAAGGATTAAATCCTTATACTTAGGGTTTTTTATTACTTACTATACCTTAAATATTTGTCGCTTTTTCCTTATTCAACAATGGCCGCGTGAACACTTGGTTGGCTGCGTTATGCTTAAAGCTCGACTCGTGGGTTCAAATCTCGGCTGCAACCCTTTTCTTCCTATTATTTCCTGTTATTAACTTCTACTGCTTATATAAATTTTGTTCTCTATATGTTAACAAAAAGGTCGCGGAACAGTTGGCTGACTGGGTTCGGTTAAGGTCGGGTTCGGTTCGAGGTCCACGGTTCGAATCTCGGCTTCAACATTATTTTTGTCGGACCTTCTTTCGTTTAGTAAAAATATCAAACGACCTCCAAAAATTGTATAAAAATACTCTAAAAATTCATAAAAATATCTAGAATATTTTAAAAGTATTTCCAAATATTTTTAAGGACATTTAGAACTCGAAATAAGAAAAGTTGGGTCGTTACAATCCCTCATACCTTATAAAAAGTTCGTCCTCGAACTTAGAATAGTTCTGGATATTTCTGTCTCATACTGTCCTCACGTTCCCAAGTGACTTCCTCGTACTTCTGGTTCTTCCAGATGACCTTCACTAGTGTCACTTCTTTATTCCTTAGTCTCTTAACTTCTCTGTCCACTATCTGTGTAGGTCTGCTCTCGTAGCTAAGATCCTCTTGAATCTGCACTGTCTGAGGCTGAATCACTTTACTAGGGTCGTGAATACACTTCTTTAGCATAGAAACATGAAATACATTATGTATTGCTGACATGTCCTGTGGTAAGTCCAGCTTGTAAGCTACTTTCCCAATCCTTTCTGTGATCAGGTAAGGTCCTACATAACGAGGACTTAATTTGCCCTTCTTGCCAAATCTCATCACTCCCTTCATAGGAGCGACCTTGAGAAAGACTAGATCTCCTACTTGGAATTCAAGTGGTCTACGACGTGTGTCAGCATAACTGTTCTGTCTACTACTCTGGGCAGTCTCAATCCTTTATCTGATCTTCTGGATAGCATGAGTGGTTTCTTCTATCATCTCTGTCTGGATGCCCAGCTCTACTTCCATTTCTTTTCTCTCACCTGCTTCTTGCCAGTAAATAGGTGATCTGCACTTCCTGTCATACAACGCCTCATATGGTGCCATCTTGGTGGTGGCCTGATAGCTGTTGTTGTAGGCAAATTCGGCTAAGCACAGATACTTGCACCAACTTCCCTTAAAATCTAGTGTATAAGCCCTGAGCATATCTTCTAAGATCTGATTTACTCGCTCTGTCTGTCCATCAGTCTGAGGATGGAAGGCTGTGTTGAACTTGAGTTTGGTGTCTAGTGCAATCTGAACACACTCCCAAAAGTGAGAGGTGAAGCACCCATCTCTATCAAAAACAATAGATTTAGGAACTCCATGAAGTCTGATCACTTCCTTGACGTACAGTTGTGCCAACTGCTCTATAGAGTGGGACACTTTGATGGCTAGAAAATGAGCAGACTTAGTCAATCTGTCCACTACTACCCATATAGCGTCATATCCATTTGTAGTTCTTGGAAGACCTGTTATGAAGTCCATGGATATGTCTTCCCACTTCCACTCTGGTATTGGAAGAGGTTGTAGAACTCCTCCTAGTCTCTGGTGTTCTGCTTTGACCCTCTGACATGTCAGGCAGGTACTGACATATTTAGCTACATCTCTTTTGAGTCCAGACCACCAGAACCTTTGTTTCACGTCCTGGTACATCTTGGTAGAACCAGGATGCATGGAGTAAGGTGTACTATGAGCTTCTTCTAGAATCTTCCTCCTTAATTCCTCATCATTGGGAACACAAAGACGGTTCCCCTGATAAAGAACTCCACTGTTTGATACTTGAAACTCTGTATCTTCTTCTTTTTGCATCCCTTGCTTGATCTTCTGGATATCCGGATCTTCCCTTTGCTTTCTCTGTATGTCCTCAAGAAGGGTTGACTCTAAGGTCAATACAGAGAGTTGCCCATAAATAACTTCAAGTCCGAAATCTGACAACTCCTTCTGCAGTGGCAGGGCTAATGATGACAAAGACGTCAGGGATGCACTGGATTTTATGCTTAGTGCATCTGCCACTTTGTTAGCTTTACCTGGGTGGTAGAGAATTTCACAGTCATAGTCCTTGACCAACTCTAGCCACCTGCGCTGTCTCATGTTTAAGTCTTTCTGGGTGAAGAAATACTTTAAACTATGATGGTTTGTGAAGATTCTGCACTGGACTCTATACAAGTAGTGTCGCCAGAGTTTCAGTGCAAAGACCACAGCTGCCAGCTCAAGATCATGAGTGGGGTAATTCTTCTCATAATCCTTGAGTTGTCTGGAAGCATAAGCTATAACTTTTCCTTCTTGCATGAGAACAGCTCCTAGACCCATCTTGGAGGCATCACTGTAGATGTCAAAACTCTTGTCACTAGCTGGAACTATCAGGATGGGGGCACTGGTCAGTCTCTTCTTTAGCTCTTAGAAACTCTACTCACATTTGTCTGACCATTCAAACTTCTTGTTCTTCCTGGTTAAGGTCGTTAGTGGAGAAGCTATCCTGGAAAAATCTTCCACAAATTTCCTGTAGTACCCAGCTAAACCAAAGAAACTTCTGATCTCTCTAGCATTCTTGGGTCTACTCCAGTTGTTGACCGCTTCTATTTTGGCTTGATCCACTTGAATACCTTCTTTAGAAATTATGTGACCTAGAAACGCCACCTGATCTAACCAGAATTCGAACTTTGAGGATTTAGCATACAGCTGCTTTTGCTGAAGGGTCTGCAATACTATCCTCAAGTGCGTGTCATGCTCCTCTGGGGTTCTTGAATAGACTAGAATGTCGTCGATGAATACGATGACAAATTTGTCAAGGTATTCTCTGAACACTCTGTTCATTAAGTCCATGAAGACCGCTGGTGCATTAGTCACACCAAAAGGCATGACTACAAACTCGTAGTATCTGTATCTGGTCCTGAAAGTCGTTCTGGGTATATCCCTTTCTTTCACTTTCAGCTGATGGTACCCAGAGTGCAGGTCTATCTTTGAGAATACTGTTGCCCCTCTCAACTGATCAAATGAGTCGTCGATCCTGGGAAGAGGGTACTTGTTCTTGATTGTCACTTGATTCAGAGCTCTATAATCCATGCACATCCGCATAGATCCGTCCTTCTTCTTGACAAACAACACAGGAGCTCCCCAAGGTGAGTGACTAGGGTGGATGAAGCCTTTGTCAAGTAGCTCCTGAAGTTCCTCTTGTAACTCTTTCATCTCTGCTGGAAACATTCGGTACGGAGTTTTTGAAATTGGACCAGTACCAGGAACCAATTCAATTTCAAACTCCACTTCTCTGTTAGGAGGTAGTCCAGGTAGTTTTTCTGGATATACCTCTAGATACTTGCAGACTACCCGAACATCTTCCTGCTTGGGTCTTTCTTGTTCTTCTGCATTCACAATGTATGCAAGAAAACCAGTACATCCTTTAGCTAACATCAGGTGAGCCGTTAGGGAGGAGAGGAATTTCTGGGTCTTCCTCTTCGGCACTCCCGTGGACTCAAAGGATGGTTCACCTTCTGAATTCTATAAACTCTTCATAATGTTTATTGGTGATCCGTTGGCGGAAGAATTCTTCGTGAAACTCTATCTCGGAGTCAGTCCAACTCATCTGATTGACTACTCTCTTGCTCTTAACTCTCTCTCCCACCACATACGAGCATTTCCTGATAGGCAGAAAGAGGCACACTTGACCTTCTCGACTTCTGTCCAGTCAAGAAGCTCCATGGTGCTCTCTAATGTCTTGAACCAAGCTTGAGCATCCCAGGGCTCAGTCGTGCCTGAGAAACTTTCTGGCTTCAGCTTCAGCCACTGTATCAGGTATGCTTCTTGTCTTCTAGGTGTTGTGGCGACTTCCAGGGCGGCTGGTGGAACTTCAGTCACCACTGGAGTCTCCACATTAATGGTTGGAGAAGTGGGAGGAACTGGCTGCTGATTGGCCATCAGATTGGCAATCACTTGTTGCTGCTCTACTACTTGTCTCTGGAGTTGGGCAACAATTTCAGAGAGATTGGGCTCAGTTAATCTAAGCTCTTCATTCTCCTGATCTTGGTTCTTCGTACGAACAGTACAAGGACGTCCTTTCCTTGAAATCTAATTATGCAAAGAAAAAGACTTGGTATCTTCTCCATCCTTTCTAAACAAACATATGTATAAATAAAGAAAACCAAACTTCTATATTACTAAAGCGCATACATATAAGTAATTACTCTCTACTGCAAATAATAAAGAAAGCATAAAAGGAAAAACTTAAATGCTTTCTTACTTGAAGACGGCAAGGCTGGTGCTGATGTGTGTGTGATGCTGGAGAATGGGAACTGCTCTGATACCAACTGTAACAACCACCCTTCTTACTATACTATACTACTCTCTAAGGATGACCGTTACTTAACTACTAACTCTACTTAACTGGTATGATCGAAACCACGAGGAGTCCTTACCGAAAATTTTTGGCAGAATCTCCCCTGTACCGGTGACAATAATCTGAGATACATAAATATATACTTTAGCCACAGGCGGCTGGAACATGTATCAAACACTCATGCAGTTTAATAAGTGTCAAACACTAAAATAACTACTTATTACACAGAGACTCATCACAGCATGCAATCTAAAATACGAACAAACTCAATAAAACAAGGAATAAAAATACAATCTCAAATGACATAAACCATAAAGTACAACTCAACTATTTCTTATCCACTAAACATGAAAACTCAAAACTTCCCAGATCTCTCCATAGTCCTGGCATCACACACATTCATCACGCATCCTCCTTGTCGCCATCCTCTTTACACTTTAACTTTTCCTTTATCTGCAGTAGGAGGAAAATAAATCTATAAGCAAAACGCTTAGTAAGTACTATACTATCTCACAAAAACTCGAAAGTACATAAGATGCAAAGGATGCTGAAACTGAAATGCTAAAAAGAAAAGCTACTCATGCTCATCTAATAGCAAAGCACTAAAATAATCTGCATACTCATGATATACAAGAATAAATCTGCATGCTGGAAATAAAACTAAACATGTGAAAGCTGCTCATCTAATAGGTAAACATGAAAAACTACTCATCTACTAGATAAACATGGTAGAATAAAGAACTAAACTTGCTGATTTTTAGAACTATATGAAACTTATTTCATTTGTTCAAAACTTATACTTATATACTTCAAAATAATATTCAACTTCTCTTGGGCTCATGCGTAGTACCATCTTATGCACGTTCCCTAATAGGTTGGGGTAGCAAGCCACCAATCATAAAAGAGCAGACCTTGGTCTACCAGAGCCAAGACCTTGGAATTGGACACCTGGATTTTATTTAACGACAACCTTGGAAGTCGGGTACTAGCCTCTTAAAAGTAAAATACTTATTATCTTTTATTACTTCTTCTTTAAATGCCTTGACATTTTAATAAGCACCTTGTGTGCCAAAATCCCTAAAATCTTGACTTTGGGATCTACTTAAGGTCTTGACCTTTTTCTTTCTTTTATTTATCTTTCTTATACTTTTCTTAAACTAAAAATACTGTATTACTTAACAAGATTTGTACTATGATACTTAACAAAAATCTGCATACTATGCTAATCAAAATTCTGCATACTATACAAAAGAAACTAGAAACTGATTGCTTTAAAAGGAAAGCAAATCTGAACTCTCTAAGCATGCTACAATAAACATAAGTCAAAGGAAAGCAAATCTGAACTCTCTAAGCATGCTACAATAAACATAAATCTAAGAGGACTGCCCATGCTCAGCTAAAGAAAAATGAACACAAATCATGCTCAGCTAAGGGTAAAATGACAACAAAACAAAGGAATCGATGTTGCACAGCTAAAGGGCCGGCTGGTTATACCTGTTGAACTAGCAGGGAAATCAAAACAGCCTAGGATGCATAGTAGGGAAATATCTAAATCTGCAATACTTAGAAAGAATCTGTTCATGTTCAAGAAATCAAGAAACTAACACTACATGCTTTAAATAAAGGCTATTCTTGCCTTTTTGAGTAGCAAGGAAAATGCTAAATCTATTCTAACTAAATAAAGGGTTGTTCTTGGATAAGGAACTACTCATGCTTATTTAAGAAACTTTCCTGCTTAAAACAAAACTGTGAAATTCTGAAACTGAATTGCATGTTGAAATGCAAAGGAAACTAAGCAACTGAAATGCAAAGAAACCAAACATTGGAATGCTAGATAAGGTAGCAAAATAAGCTAACTCCGAATTATTATAACAAGGTTGTTCATGCTAACCAAGGAAAACAAGGAACTCAGAACTGAAATGCTGGAAATTAGGACTGATCGACCTTATTGAGTTAACACAGGAAGGTCTAAACAGTAAGCTCAAGGAGGGATGTTCAAATTCAAGAATAGCACCAAAAACTAATATTGCCACTTAAATAACCTGCAGATCATGCCTACTAATTAACCAAGATTACCTAAACTTGAAATGCTAAAGATCAAGGGCTGTTTATGCCCATCTGCAAGGCCCAAAAGAAAGCAAACTTGCTGGAATTTATGGGCAGTAGGTGGATATGCAGGGATACAACACTGAAGAGCTACAGACATGCTTAAAACATGAACTACATGCTAGAATTAGAGGGTTGTTCATGGTTACAGAAATGCAAATAAAACTGGGAAAATACACCTAACTTTACCAGTCATAAGAATCCAGAACTATACAAGATATAGAAGAACATGATAGCATAACAAGAACAAAATCTGAACCTTACCAGCTTCATTAATCCGAACAATACAAGGCTACATAGACTAAACTAAGGCACTTCCATAATTGCAAACATGCACCGTTCATATTAATTGAAGCAAGGAAACAAACCAACCTTAGCAATTCGGCTAGATAATCAGAGCATAGAAAGAAAAGCCCTAGCATATAGTTCTACTCGGCACAGAAAAATCCGAAAGCAAGGAAATGAAAACCGAAAGTTTGGAGCAACTCCTACCACAGGTGAGTAGTACTTACCCTTGTTCTTGCACTTATAGCCGACGGAATGTTCTAGGGTTCGGAGGAGGTGAAAATCTCAACGATCCCTTCCTGTCCGCATGCCCTCCTCGACGGGATGACCTTGCTTCTTCGTTGCCGTCGCCCGAGAGGAGGAGCCCTAACCTTGGCTACGCCTTCGCCCAAGAAGAATCACTCAAAGAAGGGAAACGACACCGTCGCTGGAGGAAGAAATGGAAAACGGGATTTTGGATTCGCATCGGGCGCAGGAAAAGGATTAAATCCTTATACTTACGGTTTTTTATTACTTACTATACCTTTAATATTTGTCGCTCTTTCCTTATTCAACAATGGCTGCGTGAACACTTGGTTGCCTGCGTTCTGCTTAAAGCTCGGCTTGTGGGTTCAAATCTCGGCTGCAACCATTTTCTTCCTATTATTTCTTGTTATTAACTTCTACTACTTATATAAATTTTGTTCTCTATATGTTAACAAAAAGGTCGCGGAACAATTGACTGGCTAGATTTGGTTAAGGTCGGGTTCGGTCTGAGGTCCACGGTTTAAATCTCGGCTTCAACATTATTTTTGTCGGACCTTCTTTCGTTTAGTAAAAATATCAAACGACCTCCAAAAATTACATAAAACTACTCTAAAAATTTCTAAAAATATCTATAATATTTTAAAAGTATTTTCAAATATTTTTAAGGACATTTAGAACTCGAAATAGGAAAAGTTGGGTCGTTACAATCGTTGTGGCTATGGTAGATGTCTGTTAATTACTAACATGATCTCAAAGTTATCTCAATTTAGAAGTGTAAGCATTTAAAAAATATATTTGGATGGAATGACTTTTTGTTTAAGTTATAATTCACTTATAAAAATTGTAAGTGTATTTGGATGAAAATGGGTATTGTTCAAGATGGTTCCAATCACTCATAAAAAATTTATACGATTTAGTCAATTTAAAGTCATTTAATAAATTTTTATAGGTTTTGATTTAAAGCTGATACAGTCTTTAAGTGAGAAATATTTAATCATTTTTTATTATGATTTCACAACAAGTGAATCAAAGTAATCATGGAATCTCGATGTACCATATGGGTTAAATAAGTGAATGATACAAATTACATTCTTTGTATTTATAAATTTTATTTAAATAAAAATGAAAAGTAAAACTAGATTTTTTTTTTTTTTGATAATTCAAGTTGTTACGGTCACTATTGTATATTTATCAATATATTTTTGATTGTTTGATCTACCATTCATTTCTACTAAATATTTTTTTTTAGAATAACAATGGATTCATCAAATGTGAATACAACATATAAGGGTGTGTTTGGTTAGGGTTTATCCTTGCTAATTTTAGTTATCCATCTAAATTTATCAATAAAAATCTTATTTGATTTAGGTAATCGACTATTCCTGAGTAATGATCCATGGTCGATACATGATCAAAAAGGCATGCAACCTGGAATAAAAAAACTTTAAAAAAGTGAGGTTTTTCTTAATTATGGGTTAATGGAATTTTTTGACTAAAAAATATTATTTATACTTTGGGATAAAAATACCCTTAAATTTTTTATAACAAAATTTTTATTTTAAAATATAAAAAATAAATAAATAAAATAAAAATATGTGATATTATATATATATATAGGAAAGTAAAAAAATATTAAAAACTCATAAAGTTAAAAAAAATAAAAAAAAAAGAGAAAAAAATGTAAGATTTAAAAAAGAAAAAAACCATAAAGTAAAAAGAAATACGTAATATTAAAAAAAAAGGAAAAAATATATGAAATTAAAAAAACATAAATTTAAATAATAATAATAATAATATTTGATTTTGTAACGTAAGGTAATATAGTAAAATATTAAATTAGGTTATATATTAAAATTTCTAAATAAATAAGTTTTTATTACATTATCTAGGTTGAATCAAACAATATTAGGGTTTTGGGTGAGTATATAATTTTACATAATTTTTTAAAAATTATAAATTAAAGTCACTTAATTTTCATTTATTTATATTATCATTTTTATTTAATATGTCAATCTAAAAATATATATTAACAATCGATATATGGATATATACTTATTATATTATTAATTTTATTTTAAATTTTAAAATAATGAATGATATATTTTTAAATAATTCTAAAGATAAGAACAAGTCAAATGAAAAATAAGTGATCAATCTCTAAACATTTATATATGATATGTTAGATATGGATGATAAAGTTACACAAATCATTCTCTTCTATGTCTATTAAAAAATTTAAATGATATTTTAGATGTAGATGAAAATCTCAAACAAATTAATCTTTTTTGCTTAAACATTGCATGATATTTTAGATTTAGATAATATTGTTATAGTGCACACACTCATTTCCTCTTCTTTACTAATCATAGTGCACACACTCATCTCCACATTGAATCTTAGAAAGTCTTCCTCATTATTTTTCTTTGCATTCATTTTACTTCTCAATTCTCATAGTCCATTGTATGTATGGATATGGCATAAACAATGTGAAATCGACTTCAAGTGTACATAAACTAAGCCATATTATCTTTCCTGATGGTTTTGTATTTCGTGCTACATATCTGCTTATCAAGTTGAGAGGGAGGCATTCAAAGGTGGTCAGGGACCTAGCATCTAGGAAGAATTTGTAAAAATTCTAGGCACTCAATGTATAACTTTACTTATTTATTTCTAAAATTGAAGTTATATTGTGAAATGGATTTGATTTGTTTGTTGTAAGTGTAGCTATAATTCCAGGTAATGCAACTAGTGATGTTACAGTGATGAGTATCATCATTTCAAGGTAAATATTGACTTATTTTTTTGGAAAAAATTAAAATTATTGTTATCCAAGACAACTAAAATGCAAATAGATTTTATCTTTTCCTTAAGTGTTTCTTGAGTTTTATCGTATAGGAAGATATTGACATCATGAAGGAGCACAATTTTGATGCTTATTGATTCTCAATCTCTAGGAGTAGAATTTTACTAAGTAATGGAAAGATATAATTCTTTTTCAATATCTTACATTAGGTTACCTTTTTAATTATACTAATAATTTGTTATTCCTTTTATTTTGTAATTGGAACGGGAGGTATGAACTGGAAAGGTGTAGATTATTATGATAGGTTAATTGATAATTTAATACTAAAAGATAATTTTAGAAATTAACCATGATATATATGTTTGGTCTTTTTTCTTTTAACTAATAGATAATATTTTCATTTTACATATTTTATATTTTTTAAATATTTTATTTTTATTTTTTATTAGGTATTACTCCATATGTATATCTCTATCACTACGTGTAACGACCCGACCACTCGACCCCTCGGGCGGCTCAACTGATGACCCATTTGGCGGCCCCTTGGGCGGCCCAACTGACGACCTTTTATGAGCCAAAGAGTCGTCAGTAGACGACATAAGGGACCACCCAAGGGACCGCCAAGGGGCCGTTAGTTGAACCGCCCAAGGGGCCGAGGGACCAGGTCGTTACACTACGATCTTCTATTGACACATAAATATTCTATTTTTATTTTTCCAAAGATAGTGAAAGTAGTAGAGTAGAATAATTACTCATAGTATTGAAATTGATTATGATTATTGTAATCTAAGAATTTCTAATGTCACATATCCAAAGATCTTATGTATATTTGATTTAGTATTTAATCATTTTGTTTAGGGATGTGTTTGTAGATTATGTTGAGTTTTGTTTTGAGAGATATTGTGATAGGGTGAAAAATTGATTCACATTCAATGAGCCAAGAATCGTGACAACTCTAGGTTATGATACTGGCTTTCATGCCCCTGAAGGACCTATTGGTAGTAAATTTGGAGAGAACTCAACTACATAACCTTACGTTGTAGCTTATAATCTAATCTTACCTCATGCTACAACAATGAATAGATATCGTGAGAAGTATCAAGTAATGTATTCTCAACATGTTTTATATAGTAATGCATTGTCAACAAGTTTTATAATAATGTATTTCATTATCACATTATACATAATTTGAAAATTCTCTTTTCGTCAAATTACCAAACTCATTTAGGCTGCGTTTGGTAGGGTGTAATCTGTCTTGTAATGTAATCCAGATTACATTACTAGGCTGATTATTTTGTTTGGTTTCATTTTTAACTTGTAATATAATGTAATCTGGATTACAAAATGCAATGAAGTTTTGTAATCTGGATTACAAAACAAACACATTGTAATCTGATTACATTACGAGGTCATCTTTTAATAAAAATTTGAATGTCAAATATACCTCTAGTCTGTCGCCACCCATCTTCGCCCACCGCTACTGCCACCGCCCACCACGGCCCCCCGGCGGCTGACTACCAGTGGGCGCCGGCGACCGGCGGCGGCCGACGATCGATGACCACCGGCGACCGGCGATCGGCGACCGCCGACGGCCGGCGACCGCCGACGACCAGCGCCGGCCGGCGACTCCGACGATGCCCCGAGATGGCCGGCGACCGGCGGCAGCGGCCACCGCAAGCTCCGACAGAGATGTAGCGCCCACCGATAGAAGTCGTAGGATATTTTTGTCATTTTATAATAATACGAATTACATTGCTTATAAAATAATGGATACCAAACAAAAGAATGTAATCATCTTTGTAATCAAAGATTACATACATTTCATTACCAAACGTAGTAATGTAATCAAGATTACATTACATTATATTACAAATTTGATTATATTACAAGCTCAATTACATTACGCCCAACCAAACGTAACCTTAAAAATTGCAATATCATTGCTTTTATAATGAATTAGGAAAACTTATCTCATGAAAGATTTTGGTACATGTAAGCTACAAATGCAAACAATAATAAAAATATTTTATTTTCTTATTCAGAAGGAGCAACAAGGAAAAATTAGAATTCTTCTAGATTTTGTTTGGTACGAACCTCACACGTACTCTGATAATGATACAACTATGACTCAAAGAGCTATCGATTTTCACATCGGATGGTAATACTGATTGCAAGCTTGATTTCCAAAACCTACCTATTAATTATGATTACCCTTTTCGACATACTCTAATTTTTCATTTTCAAATTCCTTCACCCTCTGACATATGGATCTGACATATGGATACTATCTTGGATCCATTCAAGACATAGTTAAAGAAAGAGTGTCAGAATTTCCTAATGATGAAGTGGAGTTGATTAAAGGCTCATATGATTATTTGGGAGTCAATCAATACAAAACCTATTATGTTAAGGATAATGGTACAATCAATCCTAAACCTATTAGCTATCATAATGATTGGTACGTCGAATTTAAATGTGATACATATTCAACCATTTATTTCTTGTCAATGTTTAACTTAATTAATAAAATGATCTATTAGTAATATAATTTCTTCTACTATTTCTTTTTTTAGATATTGAAATAGCGTGCCAATTGGACCAAGAGTAAGAAATTACCTTATATTTTTTCCCCATGTGGTTATGCCATGAAATTTTGGATTTTGATTTAACGTTGGCTTATAATTGATAAAAAGTAATTTTTTATATGCTATTAGACCCATTCAAATTGGCTTTACATAGTTCCATAGGGTTTATATAAGGCAGGTACATATGTTAAGGAAAATTATGACAACCCAATTATCTTTCTATCAGAAAATGATAAATATTTGTATAAGAAATTATATATATTCTCTAAATTCAAACTTAATTGATTATAATCTTAGGTATGGATCAACTTGGCAATGTCACATTTCCATGAAGCTTCCAAGATACTCAATGGAGACATTATTATAAGAATTATATTACTGAACTAAATAGGGCAATAGATGATGATGCTTTAGCATGGGATACTTTGTATGATCTTTTCTTGATAATTTTGAATGGACACATCAAGGTTGTCTATGTTAGCTTCAAGAATAATAAGTGTTATCCAAAGGAATCAACACGTTGGATCAAGAAGATTCATGAGAGGAGTCAATAAATTAGGTTTTTGTTTAAAAAAATATTTATTATTGTCTTTAGTCCCCCGTTTAATTGATTTGATCATGAAATAAACACAATTTGTTGTTTTGATGTCTCTGAAAATAAATAAAATTATATTTCAATCACGACACTATTTCATTTTGGCACTTTTAATGACCTGACAAATTAGTTGTAAAATATCGAAAATGGACATAACTAAATGTAGTTCAAAACTAAATCATCTTGATTCATAATTAAACCAAATCCTTTTAATTTATTATTAAACCATCATGGATCATAATTAAACTAAATGCTTTTGGAATGTAAACTTGTCTATAAGAGGCATGCCCCACTATTGTTTCTGTTTTGCCAAACACCTTCCATATTTGCTCTTCATCTAGTTCTACTAGACTTAGTCTCTTTTAATCTGATAATCTAATTCTCAAACTTATTTTATATCTTTTGAATATACTTGTAATATGTATAATCCAATAGGTTTCCGGTTTATGTTGGTCATTCATAATTAATCATTAATTATGAATCGAGCATGAGTGACACCTAGTAGTGCATTATATATGATCCCCAATTAATTGAAAAATTACAATTGATTCTAAAACCACTTTTGAACATCTCAGTAATTACAGTGAGTCATACCTCGTTCCTTTCATTTGTCTTATACCCACTTAGTTTATGACATATTTTATGTATCAGTTTCCACTAAACTGACTATGTCACACCTAGCCCAAGTACTAGTTCCTTGTTTTATGGATTTAAATTACTCAATCATGTGTCCAAGAAGACCATCCTCTTGATGTGTAATTCTTTAGCCACAGATTTACGAGTAATAATGGTGACAAGAGACCATAGAATATACTTCTCCTAATAAAGAAGTGGTAAATCTTCTATGAGTTATTCAATCACTTTCGTGTACTTTGACTTATACCCAATCATCCCGAATCTATACCTCAAAGGAGATGTTTGCTTAAGATGTTAAAGCATAAGTCTCCATGATCAAGATGACTTGAATACCTCAAGTCAAAGGAAACTTGCACTTGAACTGCACTAAAATTATTATTGAAATATTCATATATGTATAAAACCATATGAAGTCTCATGGCGGGTCATTCTAATAAACTAGTTACCTTTAATTAGTATTCACGTTTAACTCTCAACATACCAATGTCTCCAGCCAATGAGAAGCAACTGCATGGATAAACCAAGGAGTATAACACATTCTAATATCTCGAAATCGATAATGTCAGAACTCATCAATTCATTGACTATGAAATATTTCAATACATCCAAAATTACATACGTAAAGATATTCACTAGTTATGATCTAATCATAAGTTTTCTCATACTATAAATCATATTGTAGACTTTATTAATTAAGTTTAAGATCGATATCAAATACATAAAGAATGCATACTTAAATAGTAAATTAATTTATCCAATAAATAATATAATATCTAAAATGATTTTCTTAGGACACTTTTCAAATATAACATTAAAATGGAAAGGTCTGCTCCTCTAGTTAGTAGCATTTTTTCAACACATTGGTGGAGGGCACCCTCAAATTCATATCATAGCATGTCACTAGTCATGTTGATAGTTTTTCATAAAATTTAACGGAGGTTAGAAAAGTCTTCTTTTGCTCTGCTCATCGATTCCTCATCTGCTTTGTAGTCACTCAAATCTTTTGAGCAACCTCCTATTGGGCATTCATGGCCTTCTCTTTCTCAATGGTGATTCCCGACTCTAATGCTACCTGGATCCTAAGAGCTTCTAGTTTAGAAGTCATGTTCATATCCTGTCTTTTGGGTTTAGCTATTTCTAGCGCCCATTTCTTCTTGATTGAAGTCTCGACACGAATGTCACTTTAGAGATTTAGTCTTCAAGTTTCTGTAGCGATAGACCTCACCATTTTGGTTAGAAAATCATGTTGAACTTGAAATTACTCTTCTTGATCCTTTTTGGCCAATGCTTTAGAGACCCTTAAAGCAGCTAAGCTTCAATAAGCTCTTGCTGCAGTCTTTGAGTTTTGTCAGAATAGCCCTTGGCTTTCTTGCTCTAATACACAACCGATGTCTCATTTTTAGGTTTTTCTTTTGTTGTCTTAGCCAAAGCCTCCTCCAATTAAGTTTTTGCTGCTATTGTTTTAGTCGAAGTCTCCTCCAGTTGGGTTCTCTCTACTATTTTCTAAGCCGAATTCTTCCCAAGCTAAGTTTCCTTGGCGGTTGATGAAGTCCTGATTGAAGTTTGTCTCAGTTTATCTATTTGACTCCTTAGTTCTATTATTGTATCCTTCCTCTACTAGAAATCTTTGCTAATAGACTACACAAGCAAAGTTAATAGTCACATATAATTTATGGATTTTTTCTTAACTAAAGACCCTACCCTCTGAATGGACTAGAGCAAGCTTCTACTTAGTGTCAAGAAACCATATTTGGTATGGTCTCCTTAGCATAGATGGAAAGTTTCTCTAGTAGAGAGGTGCCTAGCGGAGGGGGCTCAATTGGGATTTGGGGTGCTTCAGCAAGGGAGGTGCCAAGCTTCTACTTAGTGTCAAGAAACCATATTTGGTATGGTCTCCGGATCCGTGCGAAGTAAAAACTTTCGAAAAACTTACGAGTACGAGTTTTATGCTAGTTCTAAACTAGGAGAAGGAATTACCCTTGATGCGTGCCCTTTACGAATCCCGCTCGTCCAAGGAAGTGTCGGATCTCAAGTTGTCAAGGTAGACAACTCTCTATGCGTATCCACACGAACACAAGAAGGAGATAACCAAACTATAGGTGTGCTAGCACCTTAGTAGGTCTCGGCAAGATGAGGAGAGGGAGAGCAAGAAGAGAACTCAAGGAGGAAGAAGAAGTGAATAGTCTTGAATGAGAAAAATGAATTCCCTTCATTTTTGTGTGTGGCCGGCCATAATTGTAACTCCATTACAATTAATGTGGCTGGCCACATTAAATGGAATGGAGGTTTGTAACCTCTATGATGTGGCACATACTTAAGTAGCCATGATGATGTGGAGCATCATCATTGGTCCACATCTTGCCAACTCACTAATGATGTGGCATAAAGTCAAGCTAAACTTGACTCTTCCTCTTCCTCTCAAGTCAAGTCAAACTTGACTTAATCTCTCTCATGGTTGATCTAATCCAACCATTTAATTCAAGGTAATTTAATATAATGAATCTAATTCATTTAATTAAATTGATTCAATGAGTCATAATCTAAATTAGACTCACTGAACACATGAATCAACTTGAGTCCAACTCAATTAGCCCAATTAGGATTACTCTTAATCCAATTTGATTCATCAAATGAATCTAATCCTCTTGGTTCATCATATGAACTTAATCTCCATCTAATTGTCCTTAGTGTGTGACCCTATAGGTTCTTATAACGTTGGCAATGCCCCTAAACCCATTTAGGAGCATAAGTAATGAGCGGTATCTAGCAACACATCATTACTACCCAAGTTACAAGAATGTCGAGATCCAACATCACCTTTGTGACTACTAATTGTGACTCCTCACAATATATGACAAGTGTCCTTCTATCTTAGACATCTAGATTGATCAATATGAGGCATAGACCGTGTCATCCTCTGATCAAACTAAATCTTGAACTCCAAGTAGACTCACTAAATCAAATGAGCTCAATATCTCATATTGACTCATTTGGGCATGGTCATGCACTTCGTGGTCTCACTCTATCAAGAATATCGATGTCTCTCCCATCATATAGGAGGGATAGATCCCATCTACATCACTCACATCCTTCCATTCGTTACATACCCAGTAATCGCCTTTATAGTCCACCCAGTTATGTGTGACGTTTGACGAAACCAAAGTATATAACTCCTTATGTAGGGAACCATGGTGACTTCAGGTCTAAGGACTAGTAGTCATACTAATAGCCACATGAGAAAGTATATGACACTAATATAATGATCCATGATACTTTCTCATAGCGGATCATTCAGTATACATTCTCCAATGCATACCCATGTGTCAACTTAATATCTCTATATCCATGACTTGTGAGATCAAGTCATCGAGTTGACCTACATGCTAGTCTTATTGCATTAACATTGTCCCTTAATGTTAATACTCGACTAGGAATGATTAAGAGTAGTGTTCCCTATATCATCTCACTATCGGTTCAACTAACTGATTGATATAGGTGAGAACCTTCTACTCAATGACGCTATTATACTTAGTTTATTTGGCACCAATACAAGTAAGTATAATAACCAAAAATAAATGCCTTTATTTATATAAGAATATGATACAACAAGTCCATAATACAATCATCAAATGATTGGCTCTAGGGCTTTAACTAACAATCTCCCACTAGCACTAGTGCCAATCAGTGTAGGCTCTAAGCCCCAATGACCTAGTGTGATCATCATGCTTCCTCTGTGCCAAAGCCTTGGTCAAGGGATCTGCGATGTTAGCCTCTGTAGGTACTCTGCATATCTTCACATCTCCTCTATCGATAATCTTTCGAGTGAGATGGAAGCGCCGTAGTATGTGTTTGGTTCGCTGGTGTGAGCGAGGTTCCTTCGCCTGTGCTATAGCTCCATTGTTGTCACAATAGAGCTCAATACGGCCAGCGATACTGGGAACCACCCCAGGTTCAGTGATGAACTTGCGGATCCAAACTGCCTCCTTTGCTGCCTCTAATGCAGCAATGTACTCGGCCTCTGTCGTAGAATCAGCTACTGTGTCATGCTTCGAACTCTTCCAGCTCACAACACCACCATTTATCCAAAATACGAACCCTAACTGCGATCGATAATTATCCTGATCGGTCTGGAAGCTAGCATCACTGTAACCCTTTACAGCTAGCTCATCATTGCCTCCATATATCAAGAAATATTCTTTAATCCTTCTTAAGTACTTAAGAATATTCTTGACCGCTATCCAGTGACTTTCACCTGGATCTGACTGGTATCTGCTCGTTATGCTCAAAGCATATGAGACATCAGGTCGAGTACATAGCATGACGTACATGATAGATCCTATGGTTGAGGCATAAGGGATCTGATCCATGCGGTCTCTCTCCTCTCTAGAAGAGGGACCTTGAGTCTTCGAAAGACTCGCGCCATATGACATCGGCAGAAACCCCTTCTTGGAGTTCTGCATGGCAAACCGTAGGAGTACCTTATCAATATATGTACTCTGACTTAGGCCAAGCAATCTCTTAGATCTATCTCTACAGATCTGTATCCCTAGAATGTGGGATGTCTCACCTAAGTCATTCATTGAGAAGCAACTCCCTAGCCAGGTCTTGACAGACTGAAGCAAAGGGATGTCCTTTCCAATGAGTAGTATGTCATCCACATACAATATGAGGAAGACAACTATATCCCCTACAACCTTCTTGTAGACACAAGGCTCATCTTCGTTCTTGATGAAACCAAACTGTTTGATTGCATCATCGAATCGAAGATTCCAGCTCCGAGAAGCTTGCTTTAGTCCATAAATGGACCTATGCAGCTTGCATACTCTGCTAGTATGCTGTGGATCTACAAAACCCTCAGGTTGTGTCATGTACACATCCTCGAGTAGGTTTCCATTCAGAAACGCGGTTTTGACATCCATCTGCCATATCTTATAGTCATGGTAAGCTGCAATAGCAAGCATGATCCGAATAGACTTAAACATCGCTACTGGAGAAAAGGTTTCATCATAGTCAATACCATGAATCTGCTTGAAACCTTTAGCTACCAAGCGACCCTTATAGATAAGTCCATCCATGTCAGTCTTTCTCTTAAAGACCCACTTACACCTTATGGGTTTTACCCCTTCAGGTGGATCAACCAAAGTCCATACTTGGTTGGTGTACATGGATTCCATTTCGGATCTCATGGCCTCTAGCCATTTCTCGGAATCTGGTCTCATCACAGCTTCCTGATAGGTGGTAGGCTCATCATCTATGAGCACAACGTCATCATGGTTAGATAAGAGAAATGAGTATCTCTCAGGCTGACGACGTATCCTATCAGACATGCGAAGAGGTATGTCTACTTGAACTGGTTATTGTTCCTCAACTCTTTGTGGAACAACATCATCCACAACACTTTGTGGTTCCAGTTCAAATTCCATCGAGGCTTCAGTGTATGGTCCGCATCTTGAACTTCTTCAAGATCGAACGTACTCCCACTAGTCTTTCTAGAAACAAAGTCCCTTTCTAGAAAGACCCCAGTTTTTGCCACAACTACCTTGTGCTGACTGGGAATATAGAAGTAATATCCCTTAGTTTTCTTGGGATATCCAATAAAATAGCACTTGTCGGATTTGGGTCCCAATTTGTCTGAGACTTAACGTTGAACGTAAGCCTCACAACCCCAAATCCTCATGAAAGACACCTGGGCATCTCTCCCAGTCCATATCCTATATGGTGTTTTTATCACGACCTTGGATGGAACTCGGTTGAGTATAAAAGCTACCGTGTCTAGAGCATAGCCCCAAAGGTATGTCGGAAGATCTGTGTGACTCATCATAGATCGTACCATATCTAATAGGGTACGATTCCTCATTTCGGATACACCATTCCACTGTGGTGTTCCAGGAGGAGTGAGTTGGGATAGAATCCCACACTCAGCTAGGTAGTCACGAAACTCATGGCTAAGGTATTCTCCACCTCAATCGGATCGAAGTATCTTAATACTCTTGCCAAGCTGGTTCTGTACTTCATTCTTGAATTCCTTGAACTTTTCAAAGGATTCTGACTTATGTGTCATCAAGTACACATAACCATATCTACTGAAGTCATCAGTAAATGTGATGAAGTACCTATAACCGCCTCTAGCAGTAACATTGAAAGGGCCACATACATCACTATGTATAAGACCTAACAAGTCAGTCGCTCTCTCACTGTGCCCACTAAAGGGAGTCTTGGTTATCTTGCCTAGTAGGCATGACTCGCACATCTCATAAGATTCAAAATCAAATGAGTCCAGCAAACCATCCTTATGGAGCTGGGATAAGTGCTTGTCATTTATATGACCTTAGTGACAGTGCTAGAGATAAGTTTGGTTCAGGTCATTTGACTTGAACCTTTCGATATTTATGTTATAGATAGAGCTTTTAAGATCTAGAATGTAGAGTCCGTTCATCAGAGGTGCACTACAATAGAACATATCTTTTAAATAAACAGAACAACATTTGTCCTTTATAATAAAAGAGAAACCTTTCTTGTCAAACCAGAAACTGAAATTATGTTCTTAGTTAATGCAGACACATAACAACAATCATCCAACTCTAATGCAAGCCCAGAGGGCAAAGATAGAAAATAAGTCCCTACAGAAACAGCAGCAACCCGTGCTCCATTACCTACGCGTAGGTCCACCTCGCCCTTCGCCAATGCCCTGCTATTTCTCAGCGCCTGCACATTAGTACAAATGTGAGATGCACATCCGGTATCTAATACCCATGATGAAGAAATAGATAGATTGACTTCTATAACATATATACCTGAAGTGGAAGTCTCACTTCGCTTCTTCTTAAGATCTTCCAGGTACACCTTGCAGTTCCTCTTCCAATGATCGGTCTGACCGCAGTGGAAGCAGGTAGCATCCTTGGCGACCCCTCCTTTAGCTTCAGTGCCTTGCCTTTGCCCTTGGCTTGGGACTTTCCTTTGCCTTTGGGCTTGCCCTTGCCCTTGTGTTGCTGAACCATCAGAACAGAGTAGGGCTTTGCCTTCTTAAGGTTCAGCTCAACAGTTCTTAACATGCTAAGCAGCTCGGGCAGTGACTTGTCAATTTCGTTCATATTGTATTTTAGAACGAACTGACTATAGCTATCCGGCAAGGAATGCAAGATCAGGTCAGTGGCTAGCTCTTGGCCAAGCGGGAATCCCAACCTCTATAGGTTTTCTATGTACCCAATCATTTTGAGTACATATGGGCCTACCGGAGTGTAAAATACGGTGCCCAAATAATAATTAAATAATAAGGTTTAATGGACGAATAATTTTATTAGAATTTTTAGAAAATTTTAGGAACTTTCTAGGATTTAATTGGAGCTCGTATGATGTATTTAAAGGGGATGCACTAATGGGGCCGATAAAAGCCTGTTTGGAATACCCGGGGTGGGAGTTGATTGAGAAATCGATCTAGGGTTTGATTTTACAAATCCCTAGGTTATAAATATAATCTTCCCGTGCCCTAACTCCCACACCCGCCGAACTCCTCATCCTCCACGAGCCCTCTCCCGCTCGCGATCCCCTGCCCAAAACATCGTCGACCCCTCTTCCCTCTTCGTTGAGCTTGCGACGTCGTGCCCTAGCCAACTCGGCGCCGCTTCCTTCCTCCGTAGCTTCTTCCCTTCTCTCCCGAGCCACCGCCGAGCCTCTTCCTCTCCTCGAACGCAAACACCACAGCAGCCGGCAACCCTTCTCCTCTCTTGAGCCATCACCGCTGGTGATCTTTCCCCTAGTAGGTATGGAAGTTTGTCTCCCTTGGTAGCTAAGCGTAGGGATTAGAGGATGGTCCGAATTTTTGTGGCATTGCTTGATTTACTGCTCTAGAGAGATTTGAAGTTTCAAATAGATATTGCTTAATGAGGTTCTGGCTTTTCAAGAGGGTTCTTGTTTATTCATTGAGTTTTTGTTTTCTTGTGTTGGTTGTATTCTATTTGAAAAGGGTTCGGGATGTATAGATGGGTGTTTCCTCATGTAGGTTTGTAAATGATTCAAATGATGTCTTTATCTTAGATCCATGTTTTTCCTCCTATTACTGCTCTAGATTTTTTGAGATGTTGAGTTGGTTTATGGTATTTGCATTTTCTCCTCGCAATGGATTTGATTCATCAGGATAGACTTGAGGGTTTGTAATTGGATTTGGTTTTCTTTCAATGCCTTGGGAAGGATTTCTAATTACGAATCAGAATAAAAGGGTGTGCTTTAGGTTTATTGTTGCTCTTGCTTTTCCTCATGTTATCTATTATTTAGGGGATAAAAGTAGTAGGTCGTAATCTGATTCGAGGTTGTTTTTACTTTCATGTTGATCTCGGATTTCTGGAACAGAATTGCTGGGTGGTAGTTGGATTACGATGTCACTCTTTCATGTCTTCAAAATAGCCTTGGTTTCTAGAATGGTTTTCAATGAAGTTCCTCTCCTTCATGATGATTTTTGGGTCTTCTTGGCAGATTTAGTATTCTTTGGGTTCCTTGGGAAGATTTTCATTGGTGGTGTTCTAAAGTTGATTTGTGTCCAGGTTTGGTTATGATTTCGGTTTGTTTCCTTTCCGGATGGGATAGATTTAGATAGTGTGGATTTTAATTAAGGATTTATTCATTGTATCTGAGTGAATCGAGGTTCATAGTTGAATTAGGGTTTTTCCCTAATTAAGTTAGGTTTCGGTTTAGCTAGTGTCGTTTATGAAATTAGCTAAATTGTACATCACGTGATTTGCAGGACGTTGATTGAAGACGGTTGACACGATCTACATATAAAGGCGGGTACTTCTTTCTTTGTTTTCTTTTAGTAATTTGACCTTAGTGCATGAATTATTTTGGATAAGGACTGTTTACCTTGACTCCACTCTTACTTTCCTGCGCTTGATACTTCCACGCAATCTTTGAGAAATTCGTTTCATATCTATACAGTCTCTTGTTGTTGTCCATGATCAGTAGCAGATACTAGATACCATGTTTGTATGCTTTGATTGTTGCTTATTTATGTACTATATTGAGCATGTTGGCTTCATGTAGCATACCTGTTTCTGCTTATATATATATATATATATATATATATATGATGACTGTTGCATTGTTCGCATCATGTCATTGCATGCATGACGCACCCTCTACCACTCGTGAGAGTGGTAGCTGGAGTTGATGCCGCTTGTCCTGTCGTGCCGCATTCGGCCACTTGTGTGAGTGGTAGCTGGAGTACGAGCATCAGGGACCCCATCGCAGATGTAGCTAGTTAGCTACTATGCAACTGTCCCCTCGGCCACTTGTGTGAGTGGTAGCTAGAGTGGTGTACAGTCTGTCACTGACCCGGTCTCTCGACCATACAGGGGTCATGGTGCAGAGAGGTGGGCGGGAGTGACCATCCGTGCATACGTTGTTATTATGATATTTGTTTTGGCTGCTGCTGTCTATATATGCTGTTGTTGCTTACTTACTGCTGTTGTTCACATATGCTGATGTGCTTACTTGTGTTGAGATATATTCTCATTATGGATGTTTAGTCATTGGAAAGTTGTGTATGCCTTGCTTATTACCTCTGTATTTATGAGCAGTACTGTAGCAGATTAGTACCAGTTCTGACCTAATATATCTAGCCTAGGATATGGTTTCAGGTATGAGCATTTATTTTGATTCTATTGTAGTATCTGTTATTCTTTTTACGAGACTGTATTCCTTTTAACATTCGTTATTGGATTATTTTGTTCATGCACTATCTTTTCCGTACCCGCTGAGTTCCAATACTCACCACCCCATAAAAATGGTTTTCTTTCGCCAGGTAGCAGTAGATGATTCATGGATGCTTGGAGAGATGCCGACTGCCAGTCCTGGGTCCCGCGTCATATTCGAAAATTGATTTTTGGTTCTGTTTCTCTTTACTTGCATTTCGTGTTCGTTCTATTTGGTGTTGTGAGAACTATGTTTTGATAATTCTTGTGTGGACTTGGTATTTGTGATGTTTTGATAACTTTGCAAATTGTGGGTTTTCTCTTCGTTCTCTTTCCGCTGTGCTTATTTTATTTTTTTTTCCAGCCGAGTAGGCTGAGTATATTAAACTGCGTGGTTGTGTTGTTTCCATCTTCTATGGTATATATATTCCAGCTGAGTGTGGCTGATGTATATTTTGTATGTAGTAATGTTTCATATTGTCCGCCGTACAGGGGAGGTGCTGCCGAAATTTCTTCGGACAGAGACCCCCCCCTTCGGCGTGACATATGGGCCTACCGGAGCCCCATCTGACATCTTGCACTGAAATAGTGCCCTTGAGATCTCAAATCTCTCATGCCTCGCTTGTCCTTGATATAGTTGACGAAAATGTTCAACCATATCGTAAGCGCCCATCAACTCGTGTTGCTTCTGAAGCTCAGAGTTCATGGTCGCGAGCATTAGACAGGACACATCTAATGCGTCATCTTGATGCTTCTTGTAAGCTTCTTTGTTTGCTCATGGGGCATTGGCAGGAGGAGCCTCCAGAATGGGCTGCTCCAGAACGTACAGTTTACGTTCCTAGGTGAGAACTATTCTCAAGTTCCTGTACCAGTCCAGGAAATTTGCTCTGTTGAGCTTGTCCTTCTCAAGGACAGAACGTAGGGAGAAGGAGTTTGTATTCGACGTCATGGTTATCTACAACAGAAAATGCAGAAATAAATATCATATTCTTTTAAATCATTTAATTAGGCCTTTAACTAAATGATACTCCCACTGAATTCTATAATTCATGTGGGACAAGATCCACATCATACTACGCCTTGAGTTAGCTTTGGCTAAATCGCCCAAGACTTAGTATGATCGATAGGTAACAATTTACCAATTACATCTCTAAGCAACTCTTGCTTATAGGATCATTATCCGCAGTTATATTAAAACTTGAGTTAGCTTTGGCTAATACGCCCAAGAATTAATATAAATGTGATTTATGTCCTATCTTTCCAACCGTTGGAAGAATGCCTATAGTTATACTCGATCCAACCGAGTTAACTAGGAATACTCAATCTAATTGAGTTTGTACTCGCCCATGCGTTGATAAGCGGGACCAAGATTGTCCCTCCGTACCCTACCAAGATAATATGTGTTGCTCTGATTTGGCAGATTCAACAACACATGTGATCGAGGTAGTGATAGGTATCACGACACGGTAGGCATTAGAGTTGACGCGATTTAGATCTAATCTAATCGTTGATGTGTATCAAATACGCGATAGATCTAATCTAATCGAGGGGTGCATCATGTGCACGACTTAGATCTAATCTAATCGTTAGGCACTAATTAATTACTTAATCATGCATCACATATACACAAGCAATTAATTAAATTTATTTGTGATTAGTCATGTCCCTACTACGATCTTCTCAAGCCAATGAGAAGATCGGATGGTCAACCTAGGATCAACAGCTTCTCAAGCTCCTCCCTTTGACCACCTTGTGTTGCTCGCGCCCTCCTCATAACTCCGTCTCGAGTGGACCTTCCACGGCTCCAATTTTGTACATTACAATTTTGAAACTCGAGTTACATTTGAGTCTAAACTAATTTACAACGAGAATAAATAGAGAAAGGCACGACGCGCAGGTCGCGTATCAAAAATACAGCACACATAATCAAATGACGGCGTGCAGGCCGTAATATGAATTACAACACAAATATACCAATCCAATTAGGTATTTTTGGGCCATGACTATCACAAATTATACATAATTCTAAATTATGTATTTTATATAATTTTATGCAATTTTAATACCAATTTTTATAATTTTTACGAGTAAAAATTCTCGGCGGTCCCGTTTAGCGATTTTCGGGCGCAATCACGGAACGAATCCCCTTGCGGGGCCAGAGGTAGCGACCCTACCCGTGATCTAACCATCATGAGGGTTCCTTAGCGATCCTACAGCGCCTTAGCCCACTGTCCCAAAAAGTTTTTGGTCGAAACCTTGCCGTTTCGGAAAAATCTTCTCGGTAGTCGAAGCCTACAAGTGTCGTAACACTTGTGCTTGGCTTCTACGAGAAAAATACCCATAAAAACTCTAAAAATCAGAAATTTACAGAATGTAACAGTACTAAATTTTTGTCATAAAAACAAAAACTAAACTCGTACAAGCTTTGCACGTGGCTCTGATACCACTGTTGGGTTTTTCGGATCGCAAAAACTGCTTTTTCGCGTGGCGGAAACACCGAAAGCCCCAGCCACCGGATCCGTGCGAAGTAAAAACTTTCGAAAAACTTATGAGTACGAGTTTTATGCTAGTTCGAAACTAGGAGAAGGAATTACCCTTGATGCGTGCCCTTTACGAATCCCGCTCGTCCAAGGAAGTGCCGGATCTCAAGTTGTCAAGGTAGACAACTCTCTATGCGTATCCACACGAACACAAGAAGGAGATAACCAAACTATAGGTGTGCTAGCACCTTAGTAGGTCTCGGAAAGATGAGGAGAGGGAGAGCAAGAAGAGAACTCAAGGAGGAAGAAGAAGTGAATAGCCTTGAATGAGAAAAATGAATTCCCTTCATTTTTGTGTGTGGCCGGCCACAATTGTAACTCCATTACAATTAATGTGGCCGGCCACATTAAATGGAATGGAGGTTTGTAACCTCTATGATGTGGTACACACTTAAGTAACCATGATGATGTGGAGCATCATCATTGGTCCACATCTTGCCAACTCACTAATGATGTGGCATAAAGTCAAGTCAAACTTGACTCTTCCTCTTCCTCTCAAGTCAAGTCAAACTTGACTTAATCTCTCTCATAGTTGATCTAATCCAACCATTTAATTCAAGGCAATTTAATATAATGAATCTAATTCATTTAATTAAATTGATTCAATGAGTCATAATCTAAATTAGACTCATTGAACACATGAATCAACTTGAGTCCAACTCAATTAGCCCAATTAGGATTACTCTTAATCCAATTTGATTCATCAAATGAATCTAATCCTCTTGGTTCATCATATGAACCTAATCTCCATCTAATTGTCCTTAGTGTGTGACCCTATAGGTTCTTATAACATTGGCAATGCCCCTAAACTCATTTAGGAGCATAAGTAGTGAGCGGTATCTAGCAACACATCATTACTACCCAAGTTATAAGAATGTCGAGATCCAACATCACCTTTGTGACTACTAATTGTGACTCCTCACAATATATGACAAGTGTCATTCTATCCTAGACATCTAGATTGATCAATATGAGGCATAGACTGTGTCATCCTCTGATCAAACTAAATCTTGAACTCCAAGTAGACTCACTAAATCAAATGAGCTCAATATCTCATATTGACTCATTTGGGCATGGCCATGCACTTCGTGGTCTCACTCTATCAAGAATATCGATGTTTCTCCCGTCATATAGGAAGGATAGATCCCATCTACATCACTCAAAACCCGTATGCATAATTTGTTACATACCCAGTAATCGCCTTTATAGTCCACCCAGTTACGGGTGGCGTTTGACGAAACCAAAGTATATAACTCCTTTTGTAGGGAACCATGGTGACTTCAGGTCTAAGGACTAGTAGTCATACTAATAGCCACATGAGAAAGTATATGGCACTCATATAACGATCCATGATACTTTCTCATGGCGAGTCATTCAGTATACATTCTCCAATGCATACCCATGTGTCAACTTGTTATCTCTATATCCATGACTTGTGAGATCAAGTTATCGAGTTAACCTACATGCTAGTCTTATTGCATTAACATTGTCCCTGAATGTTAATACTCGACTAGGAATGATTAAGAGTAGTATTCCCTATATCATCTCACTATCGGTTCAACTAACCGATTGATATAGGTGAGAACCTTCTACTCAATGACGCTATTATACTTAGTTTATTTGGCACCAATACAAGTAAGTATAATAACCAAAAACAAATGCCTTTATTTATATAAGAATATGATACAACAAGTCCATAATACAATCATCAAATGATTGACTCTAGGGCTCTAACTAACAGAAAGATCATCTAGAAAAGCATGGCTAACACCATGAGAAGGTGCCCCCTTATTTCTCTCCTGAACTCTTGCCGCTAAGGGTGGACCCTTATCCTAGGATCCCCAGTACTTGCTTTAGATTTTGCCTCAAGAGGGCATCTCCTCATCGAGTGTGGTGCCAAAAAAGGCTCCCCAGAGCCAGGTCAATGTCTTCTTTATCTTCTTTTCTTCTGACCCAATCATTATCTCTTGGGTCTTTTATGGGCATTCTTGTGGGGTCTTAGACTCAGGAGCTGACTTCCAACTCCCACTTGGAAATGATAATCGAGATTTGGTGACTTTCTTCTTCCTCAGGGATGAATTTCAAACTAAGTATTCGACTATGATACCTCTGTCAACTCAATTATATGGCATGGCATTTCTGTCAACATCTAATCTAGTACAGGAAGAACTATAGTCTCGATTATAGATCTAAAGGCCCAAGTGGTTACAAGATCACTTACCAGAGAAGGACAAGAGGTTGGTAACCCTGAAGATCTTTTAGCCCCATCCTTAGGGTGACTCAACTCACTAGTGTGTTAGGACCAAAAGTAGCTAGAGGGGGGGGGGGGGGTGAATAGCTCGTCGCGTTCGCTCGGTGCGCTTCGTTGCTTGGCGTTGCTTGTTTCTTCTTGGATGTGCAGCGGAAAATACAGAAACAAACACAAAACGCTAACACTAGGATTTTACTTGGTATCCACCTCACAAGAGGTGACTAATCCAAGGATCCACACCAACGCACACACCCTCCACTATGAATAACACTCCTTTATGGTAACTACCAAAGGCGGAGAAGCCCTACAACACTCTCAATACAAGAAGAAGAAAGGGAAATACAAGTTAAGCAAAAGCTTACAAGATGTGCAGTAAAAACCCTAACCCTAACTTCTTCCTCTTGCAATAGATCCGCCTCTTGACTTGGAAAGCCTCCAAGAACCTTCAAGAACTGGCGATCAGGTGTTTGTAGAGGGCGGTGGAGGAGCGGGAATGAATCGGAGAAGGGCTCGTGAAGAGGTGCCGAAGACCCCGCTCGCCTGCGGCTTTAACCCCGACGCAACGGTCGGATCGATCGATTCGAATCAGCCGAATCGATCGGAGGCTTGGATCGATCCACGGATCGATCTAGAGCGCCTCTGTGCTGAACGCCGATCGATCCACGGATCGATCCAGCGCTATCGCGGAAGACTCGCCCGATCGATCGGCCGATCGATCGGGACCTGATCGATCCACGGATCGATCGAGCGCTTATCGCGGGAAGAACTGATCGATCCACCGATCGATACCTCTGGATCGATCCACGGATCGATCCAGACTTGGTTTTGCCCAAAACCAAGTCCCAAACCTCCTAACCAACATCCGTCAACCTTGACTGTTGGTACATCATGCCTCGCATCCGGTCACCCTTGACCTGCCAGACTCCCACCAAGTGTCCGGTCAATCCTTTGACCCACTTGACTTTTACTCGTCGTGCAAGTATCCGGTCACCCATTGACCTACTTGACTTCCCAGATGTCCGGTCAACCTGACCCATCTGGACTTCCTTCCTTGCCAAGTATCCAGTCAATCCCTTTGACCTACTTGACTTCCCAACACCGGATGTCCGATCATCCTTGATCCATCCGGATTCCTTCTTGCCAAGTATCCAGTCAATCCCTTTGACCTACTTGGACTTCCCAACACCAGATGTCCGATCATCCTTGATCCATCCGGATTTCCTTGCCTCGGCTTCACTCACGGGACTTTCACCTAGCTTCACTCACTAGGGTTTTCCATCCGCCAGCTTCACTCACTAGGACTTTCACCGGCTTCACTCACCAGGATTTCCTCGCCTAGCTTCACTCACTAGGACTTTCACCGCCTCCACCAGGATTTCCTTCGCCTAGCTTCACTCACTAGGACTTTCACCGCCTAACATGCCGTTAGACTTCCCAGTCAAGTATCCGGTCAACCTTGACCTACTTGACTCTTCTTCGATCAATATCTTATTGTCAAACATCTAAACCCTAACCAAGACTCAGCTTGGTTAACCAGGTCACCCTTGACCTGAGGGATATTGCACCAACAATCTCCCCCTTTTTGATGTTTGACAATACCACAATAACACTTACAATCCCACATGTAAGTTAGGCTAATCCTATAGCCTCCTTCTTCATGCCACTAGGTAATGAACCCATAAATTAAGCTTTTCATTCTCCCCCTAAGAGGGCAAACTCCCTCTAGGTAATGAAAACCTAACTTACTTCCTTTCATTCTCCCCCTATTGGCACACATCAACCCACTACAAAAAAACACATCAACCCGTCTTTGAACACACATCAACCTATGCTCCAATTTTGGGCACACTTCAACAACTCCATTTGTTGAAGACTCTCCCCCTGAAGAGTTGCTCATCGTGATCACAATTTCACTCATGTGATCAACTCAATATTGAAGGTCCCATACCCTTCATTATCTTTAACTTCTCCCCCAATGTTGACAAATACCCAACCTTGAGCATTTTCAACCACTTGAGTTGCCACTTGAAATGATGAGGATATCCACTCCCCATTTGACATGGTGGTAACTTCTGTCATTGCACCAACAATGACTTGGAATCCCTAAACCTTTAGGAAACCCAGATTTAGAAGTTTTGAGGTTCAAATGTTCAAAATTTGAAACAAACCTCAACCTAAACTTCAATGAAGTCTTCCTTTACCATTCCATCCTTGTTTTCAACACGAAAACACCCTTTTTATATATACAAATGTATTTTAAGGGTTTGGAATGGTTACCTAGACTAAAATAGGTTCAAAGTGCTGAAATCAGGCTTTCCCAGCCAAAATCAGCAACTTGGATCGATTGGAGTTGGGTTCCAATCGATTGAACCTTTCTGAATCGATCCACTGATCGATTCAGACTACCTGGATCGATCGGCTGATCGATCCAGCGAGCTACTGCTCGCGAGATTTGCCTTCTGAATCGATCCATGGATCGATTCAGGCACTCCAATCGATCCATGGATCGATCGGAGCTCTGATAGTTGCTGAAATTCCATTTCAGTCAACTTCAGAAACCCCTAGAAAATTCTACAAAAATCCAAAAATTATGAAATTTCGTGTAGACATTGTTTAGGGCATATATTATCAAGGAAAAATAGTTTTCTATGAAAATACATCATATTTTCAAAGATTGACACAAACTTGAAAACTTGCAAAAACTTTAGTGTTTTCTTCAAGTTTGTGTCTAACTATTCAATGGTGATTACTATCAAAAGATAGCCTTCACCAAGGTTTTCCAAAAACATTTTAAAAACATTTTCAAAACCAATATCCCATCATGTTCCTTGGGCATAATGCACATGACTTGTACATTAGCTTTCCCAATGATGGGAACACACATAACTATGTGTTTTGATGAACCTAAAACTCAAAAGAATGCACTAAATCAACATCTTGAGTTTTATTCATCTTCCTAACATCTCACTTGTATCTATTGTGCACAAAACACATACAAGTCATCTTATAGTCCTCGTGAGATGTATATTTTGGTTTTGCCCTAATCTAGGGTTCATGCATATTTATCTAGGCATTTTGAGTGGTAAACATCCAACAAGGATGTTACTTGTTGATTCACTTGTTAAACAAATGCCACTTGTTTAACTAATGCCATATGTCCTTAATTTTAAGGAAATAAACATAATGCATGATAATGTTATGGCATACATCAAAATGAAATAGCTTTCAAAAGAAAGTTCCTATACTACATGATGTATGTATGACATGGCATGGTATTTTTGTATTTTTCATGATAAGTCATGAATGCAAAATACAAATAAAATATGATGTCATGGCATGTTATGGGCAAACAATCATGGCAAAGTTTAGCATGAATAAAAATACACTTAGATTACCTATCTAAGTATCCTTAATCACTTAGCTAACTCAAAATATACTACTTGTTTTTTAACTTAAAAATGTTAAACCTAGATTGCCCTAAATGCTCCAAAGAAATGCCAAAACCTAAATTGACATTTCCATTTCTCTTGATTTGTTTATGCCACTTAAAAATTAAGCAAGTCCTCAATTATGGGCATATTCCATTTTTCCTCAAGAGTAATCTAATAAATCAAGGCCCGGATTGCCTTAAATTTCCAAGAGAATACCAAAATCCCAACATGGTATTTCTCAAGGTTTTCCTAATTTGTGCCATTTTAAGATAAAATCAATTTTTCATCACTAGGCACATTTTACTCTTTCAAGGAGTAAATAATAATTCCATTCCATTTTCAAAGGTTAACAAAAACCTTGAAAATGCTCCTTGAGTGTCAATTTCCTCAAAGTTGGGTTAACTACCCTTCTAATCGGAGTTGACACTCTCTAACCCATCTATGGGGTAGAGAAGATGCTCCTAGGAACCCAACACCTATTGGTGCTCCTTGGATGCTCTAGGTATTCACTAGGGATTACTTCCCTAGATACCTTCCTAGTGACTTTGTTGGGCTTCTTAAAAGCCTTGGTCACATTTTCTAGGTCAACTCTAGGGATAGCCTCCCTTGTGACCTTGTTGGTGACTTTCTTAGACTTCTTAGAAGCCTTAGTCACTTTTATTGCAAAAATACTCTTAGGGATGACTTCCCTAGTATTCTTGGCTTGACCACTAGACCTAGGGTTTGTTCCATAACTATATGGAACTCTATGGTAAGAGGGCATATCCTTCTTAGCCTTTGGTTTGTATCCCAAACCTCTATGACCATTGGATGGCTTTGATTTTCCTAGCCCTAGGTATTGCTCATTTTGCCCTTTTAGGATATTTTCCATCCTTTTTAGGGTCTTTTCCATTTTATCAAGTCTTGACCTCAAGACTTGATTTTCTATCATTAAATCCTTAGTGTTTGGTTCATGAGCATTTTTATTTCTAGGCTTGTATCTAAAATCCTTAGAGTTATTGCCTAGATTTTTACCTACATTCCTAACCTTAGGTGTAGTTTTGGCATGTAGGGCCACATGCTTTTCCTTAAAGCCCTCATGCTTTCTATTCTTATGATAAATTGCATTAAAATGATAAAAATTTGACCTCGCATGCTTTTTACCATTTTGCAAGGGAATAGGCTCAATAAAAGATACCTTCTTCTTTACCTTGGAGGCTCCCCCTTGACTAGTGCCTCCTTGAGCCTTGACCATCTTCTTCCCCTTGGGGCATTGACTTCGGTAATGCCCCTTTTGATTGCAAGAGAAGCATATAATATGCTCCTTGCTCTTCTTTGTGTTGGGGATGATCTCCTTGGGCTTCACCTTGCCCTTTTGTGCCACTTGGCCCTTCTTCTTGGCTAATTTAGGGCACTTGCTCTTGTAGTGCCCATGTTCCCTACATTCAAAGCATATAATATGATTTTTATTATTAATTGAAATATTTATACCTTTGCTTGTAGGGGTGGCATCTTTTTCTTTGGATCCGGAGGTAGAAGCTTCCTCTTGATCGGACCTTGATTCTCCTCCATTTGATTTTTCTTGACTTGTGGAGGTAGAAGCTACTCCTTCTTCTTGATCCGGTGTCACCAAGGATTGCGCCCCCTCAATCCTAGAGGTGGAGGCTTCATCATCTTGAATATGAAACAAGGAGTATGCTCTCTCCTTGTTCCCTTCGTTGCATTCCCTTGAGGATGAAGCTTCTTGGATTTCCTCTTCTTCGGAGGTTGAGCATCTCTCAACCTCGGAATCCTCCTCTTGGTCTTGCTCCAAAGAGTCACCCTCTCTGGATTCTTCTTGATCTCGTACAGTGGAGGGGATCTCTTCATGAAGCTTGGCCAATTTGCTCCAAAGCTCCTTGGCATCTTCGAATTCTCCAACTTGAGCCAAGATGTGGCTAGGCAATAAGTTGACCAAAAGCTTAGTCACTTTGTCATTTGCCTCGCCCCTTTGAATTTGCTCCGAGCTCCATCTGCTTTTCTTTAGAAGCTTGCCCTTGGAGTTTGTTGGAGCTTTGAAGCCTTCCATTAGAGCAAACCATTGCTCTATCTCCATCATAAGAAAGTTTTCGATTCTTGATCTCCAAGAATCAAAACTTGTAGAAGTGTATGGTGGAGCCACCCTTGTGTCAAATCCAAGTCCATCTTGGAATTGCATCTTGAAGTTGAGCTTGATGAAGTCTTGAACTTGAAGAGTTTGCTCCAACTTCTTCACCCTCTAGCTTTTCTTGATATGCTTGACCCTTCCGGCGATGATTCCGGTGAAGAGCGGCCTCGCTCTGATACCACTTGTTAGGACCAAAAGTAGCTAGAGGGGGGGGGGGGTGAATAGCTCGCCGCGTTCGCTCGGTGCGCTTCGTTGCTTGGCGTTGCTTGTTTCTTCTTGGATGTGCAGCGGAAAATACAGAAACAAACACAAAACGCTAACACTAGGATTTTACTTGGTATCCACCTCACAAGAGGTGACTAATCCAAGGATCCACACCAACGCACACACCCTCCACTATGAATAACACTCCTTTATGGTAACTACCAAAGGCGGAGAAGCCCTACAACACTCTCAATACAAGAAGAAGAAAGGAAATACAAGTTAAGCTTACAAGATGTGTAGAAAACCCTAACCCTAACTTCTTCCTCTTGCAATAGATCCGCCTCTTGACTTGGAAAGCCTCCAAGAACCTTCAAGAACGCGATCACGTGCTTGTAGAGAGCTGTGGAGGAGGCTGGAATGAATCTGAGAAGAGCTCGTGAAGAGATGTCGAAGACCACGCTCGCCTGCGGCTACGACGCCAACAGTTGGATCCCGATCGATTCGAATCCCAATCGACGGAGGCTTTGATCGATCCACGGATCGATCCGACCGTGCTCTGGAAAGGCGCCTGGATCGATCCACGGATCGATCCGGCGCTATCGCTCAGGAAGATCGCCCGATCGATCGGCTAATCGATCGACCTCTCGATCGATCCACGGATCGATCCGAGCTTTTCCCGGAAGAATGCGGATCGATCCACCGATCGATCCATCCTCTGGATCGATCCGCGGATCGATCCAGCACTTGGTTTTGCCCAAAACCAAGTCCCAAACCTCCTAACCAACATCCGTCAACCTTGACTGTTGGTACATCATGCCTCGCATCCGGTCACCCTTGACCTGCACTCACCAGTGTCCGGTCAACCTTTGACCCACTTGGACTTTTACTCGTCGTGCCAAGTATCCGGTCACTCCCATTGACCTACTTGGACTTCCCCGATGCCTGGTCAACCTTGACCCATCTGGACTTCCTTCCTTGCCAAGTATCCGGTCAATCCCTTTGACCTACTTGGACTTCCCAACACCGGATGTCCGATCATCCTTGATCCATCTGGATTTCCTTCCTTGCCAAGTATATCCGGTCAACCTTGACCTACTTGGACTTCCCAGCACCAGATGTCCGATCATCCTTGATCCATCTGGATTTTCCCTTGCCTGGCTTCACTCACCAGGACTTTCACCTAGCTTCACTCACTAGGGTTTTCCATCTGCCTAGCTTCACTCACTAGGACTTTCACCTGGCTTCACTCACCAGGATTTCCTTCTGCCTAGCTTCACTCACTAGGACTTTCACCTGGCTTCACTCACCAGGATTTCCTTCTGCCTAGCTTCACTCACTAGGACTTTCACCTGGCTTCACTCACCAGGATTTCCTTCTGCCTAGCTTCACTCACTAGGACTTCCTTCTGCCTAACATGCCAGTTAGGACTTCCCAGTCAAGTATCCGGTCAACCTTGACCTACTTGACTCTTCTTCGATCAATATCTTATTGTCAAACATCTAAACCCTAACCAAGACTCAGCTTGGTTAACCAGGTCACCCTTGACCTGAGGGATATTGCACCAACATAGTGGAGGTTAGCTCCCAGCTCAATTTACTATTTATGGATGTTCTGTACATGATTTTTTCTGTAAGGGTAATGAAAAGTTAGTCAGTATAAAAGAAAAACTTTCTAAGCGGAGCATCTCACCCAAGGTGTCATCTAGAGGCACGACGTTTGGGCTTAGCTTCGCCCAATGAAGTTGATACGATTAGTGATGGAGGGGCCCAAGAGGAAAGGATTAGAAAAGTCCAGGCTATGTGGCGGTCAAAAGTCACGAGGAGGTGGCGGTCAATAGTCATGGCGACTTGGCGGTCAAAAAGGCGGGCTGACAGGGTAGTCAGGGCTCAGCATAGGCAGAAGCGGGTTGGGATCGGCAGAGCTGAGCGGAGGCAGCTCGATCCACAGGCCTGCAGTAGAGGGCCAGGAAATACAGAGCACAGGAGCAGGTTGGGATCGGCAGAGCTGAACAGAATCAGCCCGATCTGCAGGGCTACGCGGAAGGGCCGGGAAATACAAAGCGCAGAAGTAGGTCGGGATCGGCAGAGCTGAGCAGAATCAGCCCGATCTGCAGGGCTACGCGGAAGGACTTGTGATACGGTTAGTGATGGAGGGGCTAAAGAGGAAAGGATTAGAAAAGTCCAGGCTATGTGGCGGTCAAAAGTCACGAGGAGGTGGCGGTCAATAGTCATGGCGACTTGGCGGTCAAAAAGGCGGGCTGACAGGCGGTCGGGGGCTCGGCATAGGCGTGGTTGGGATCAGAGCGAAGCGGAGCTCACCGATCCACAGGCTCGCAGATGAGGGCAGGAAACATGAGCACGGAGCAGTGGGGATCGGCAGGTAGCACCCCCGGGTAACACGAGAGTCTAGAGTCGATCAAGAGGCGAGGTCGGTGCAGGTCACAATGGATCGGAGAAGTTAAGTAGGGCGGGTGCGGGGAATCTCAACGGGCCGTCAGGGGTAATCATTACATACCAACGATGCGGGCGAAGGCGAAAACGAAAAGATGCCCTCATAGCCAGTAGTAGCCTGTCACTGTCCCTCATTACAAGACAAAACCCAAGTGCGAAGGCGAAGGTTCCTAAACAGAAAGATGCTTTCACAACAAATAGCAGTGCATGTGTCCAGGACTAGAGGACAAAGCCGGGCGTCTAACGTTTTCTGACAGGAAGGTTTCTAGCACGAGGAGGATAGTAAAGAATCGTCCTCGCGACTTTTTTCCACAACTGCTGTCCTTTTCTTCTCTTGTTCCTTGTTCGGGAAAAGGACGACTTGAGCGGCCGAGGCCTGATCCGGGACTTTTCCCTGGGTTTTGGTCTCTAACGTGAGAGGGGGATCGTCAGGTGCGCAGGGTCCTGCGGCACGCATCGACCACCCGTGGGGAGCTGCACCGCCCGCGACTTTCCGTCAACGCCTTGACCCACCATGCGCCTCCGTCCGACTCAGCTTCCGAACCGGATCAAATTTGGCGCCGTCTGTGGGAACACAAGAACCTGTTCCGGAGCGTGAAGATGGAGGACTCCGGTCGAAGCTCTAGCCGGAGGATCAACGTAACTATGACTGCAGGGGACTACGAGCTTTTCAAGGAGGTTAGGAAACAGGCCGCCTCCGAAAGACAAGGCACAGTTTCACGACCTTGCCTAGCCCCTGAGGCATCCAAAGAACTAGCTCCCGCTTCCGACAGGAGCTAAAAGAGGAAGCAGCCGGAAGAACTTCCGCGTGCTTCATTCCGAGAGCCCCGCCACGATTATCATCGGTCCGGACCTCGCGGGTGTAGTCCAAAGAAGGAGGAGCCGCCAGCCTCAGTGGCGGAAAGCTCTCTACACCCGCCTCGGGATTCAGGAAAGGGGAAGGCCGTGATCCTGGCTGAAGATCTGCCTGAAGATCCTGACGATAAGGTACCTTTCTCTGCCCAGATCTTGAAAGAAAGTCTGCCGAGGGGTTACCGAGCCCCAAACATTGGAGAATATGATGGGATCAAGGACCCAGAAGAGCATCTGAGAAAGTTCAAGAACGCGGCTATATTGTATCAATATAGCAATGCCATCAAATGCCGGTTTTCCTGCACACTCTGTCTGGATCGGCGCAAAAGTGGTTCAATGGATTGCCCCCAGAATCCATCAGCCGCTTCAGGGACTTCAAAACGGCCTTCCTGCGCCGTTTCGCAAGCAGTCGTAAGTACCAAAAAACTGACCACTGTCTTTTTGCTCTCAAGCAGGAGTCAATTGAGCCCCTGCGAAGCTACATCAATCGATTCAGTCAGGTAGCCAACGACGTCCCCTCTGCCACCTCTGAGATACTGATGAGCGCCTTCTCCCACGGATTGCGAGAAGGGGAATTCTTCAGGGATCTCATCAAAAACCCCGCCCGGAGTTTTGACGATATGGTAGAGAAAGCTTCGTGCTACATCAAAGTGGAAGAAGCGCAGGCCGCCGAGCCGAAAGACGGTGGCACCAGCAACCGACCGAAGAAGAGCACCACACCAGCCTTCCAGCGATTCAACCTGGCCCACCCCCGCCTCGTGGAGCTGCCAGCCCGCCAGATCGCCACCATACAAGCGCCTGCACGGACCAGGGAGCACCATATTGCATATCATCGGTCCAGACGCACAATCTCGAATCGCTTCCATCGCCGGATTCCAGGTCATGCGAAAGGCTTGCCTCCCGTGGCGCCCAAATACGAGAATGGAGGAAGAACAGTGCAGTTTGGACGTGTTTCGAGGCGACCCGACCTAGCCGCCCATTTAACAAACCGCCCCGCCAAGACCGGAGCAGGAGAACTCGATAATCGGGCAACGTGGCCGTGGCAGAGATTGGTATGATTTCGGGATGGCCCATCGACGGGATTCAGGCGGGCTCGTAAAGCACATAGCCGGCGACTATATGTGGGGGCCGTGGGATGTAGCTACGAGCAGGCATCCGGCCCTGTCCTCGGCTTCGGGCCCCAAGACTTGGAGGGTTTAGAGCTGCCCCATGATGCCCTCATAATCGGGGCGTTATTGCTAATAGCCGAGTGGCTGGTCTTTGTGGATACCGGAGCTCGGTCAACATTTTATTCAGTGGTGCGTTTGAGGAGATGCGATCGACGCCATCGAGCTCTAACCTCAAACCACTTCCTTGTCAGGATTTAGTGTAATGAAGTCAAACCCATTGTCGACTGTCGGGCTATTTCCATGGGCACCGAGCCATTGGTGCGCACGCGAGGAGCACTTTCATTGTGGTGGATTCGCCTCCTCCGTTATCCCGGGAAGTCCATCCCGCATGAGTTCCGGCTGCCTCCACCTTTCACCGTAAGATCAAGTTCGGTGAGTGGCGGTCGGAGAGGTCAAGGGGAGAAAATGTCTCGTAGTCGCTACATAGACATGGTCCGAGTAGAGGCGCGCAAAAGCCGGAGGACGCAAGATGGGGAGTACATGCTATCCAAGAGGAACCGCTACCTATTATGAACTGATCTCTTGGGAGGAGGTCCAGCTACACCACGACAGATCGGAGAGCATCACTGCATCGCCGATGACTTACCTTGAGCTTAAAAGGCGTCTGATGTCTCGAGCCATAACCGAGGGCGTCTTTGCTTGGTTGCGGAGGAGTTGCCGGGGTCGGACCGGTAGCCGAGCACAAATTGCATATTATACCCGAGGCTAAGCCAGTCAAGCAGAAGAAGAGAAACTTCCCTGCCGAGCAGAATAAAATTATCCGAGCTGAAGTAGAGAAGCTCCTGAAGGCTGGACACGTCCGAGAGGTGCAATTCCCGTCTTGGCTCTCTAACATCGTGTTGGTAAAGAAGCCAAACAACAAGTGGAGGGTGTGCATAGACTTTCGCGATCTCAACAAAGCCACTCCCAAAGACTGTTATCCTCTCCCGCGTATCGATCAGGTGGTGGACTCAACGGCTGGTTGTGAAAGGATATGCATGATGGACGCTTATCAGGGATATCATCAAATACCCTTAGCCCAGGAAGACCAGGAGAAGGTCAGCTTCATAACGGCTGACGGTACTTTCTTCTATACCGTCATGCCATTCGGACTCAGGAACGCTGGGGCTACCTACCAAAGGATGATGGACAAAGTCTTTCGAGCTCAGATCGGGCGGAACGTAGCGGTTTATGTTGATGACATCCTGATCAAGTCCCCTCTGGCGTCCAGTCTGATAAAAGATGTAGAAGAAACCTGTGGGACTCTGAGGCAATATGGGTGAATCAATCCTTGAAATGTCTGTTGGCCAAAGGAGGAAGTTTCGGCTATCGTGACCGAACGAGGATAGAGGCCAATCCGAGAAGGTGCAAGCACTGAACATGCAGATCCCAAAGAATCAAGGAGACGTTGGTCGGCGGGATAATAGCCTGTCCCGATTTATCTCCAAATCAGAGATAGAGCGCGCCCTCTTCAAAGTGCTCGAGCTACCAAGTTTCATGGACGGAAGAATGCACATAGGCCTTTGAAGAGTCTGAAGTGCACAGGTCTTTGCCATCATCAGCCTTTGTGGGAGAGCCCTTTGGGTCTATTTGTCGACCACCCCCGAGGCCGTGGGGGCCGTGCTAGTTAAGGAGCAGGATAATGTACAACTACCAGGTGTATTTTTTACCATTTATTGAAGGGCGAGTCTCGGTCTGACCGGAAAAGTTGGTCTATGGACTTGTTCTCATGGCTCTGCCCGATCCGATGATCTTCTTATACCGCCTTGACGTCAGTACAATGGGCTCTCACCAAGGTGGAAGTGGCGGGTCGTTATCAAGTGGGCAATTGAACTAGGGAGTATGACATACAATAGCCTCGAACCGCAATCAAAGACACTGCTCGCGCATTTCCTGACAGTATACCCAGCCGACTAAGAGGTCCTGAAAATCTACGTGGCGATTGGCTACCCATCGGGAGTGGTAGAGCACCGCTCATATCCCCATAGGAGATATCATGGGCTTGCGTGCGGTTAAATTTCGAGCCACCAACAATGAGGCGAATATGAAGCTCTACTAACGCCTACAAGAGCTCAGCATGTGGGCGAGCCGAAATATTATCATATATTCGATTCGGTAACGCAGCACGGACAACCGCAATTTGGGGTGAATAGCGAGAGGATGCAAGTTTATAAGGAGGCTTATGAAAAGATGAAGGGAGAATTCAAGGAGGTCACAGTCACGAAGATTCCTAGAGCTGAAAATGAAAGAGCGGATGAGTTGGCTAAAATGGCTAGTTCTCTGAGTACATGGACGCTCGACCGATCTATAGCGCAGACCTTCCTTGTAGCCCAGATAGATTTATAGAATAACGCGGGAGAGGTAATTGATTGGAGAGCGCCCATAATGAGCTTTCTTCAGCAAGGAACCATATCCACCAACCCCGAGGAAGCGCGTATGATCAGGAGGCAAGCCCACTCTTATGCAATGATTGGGGATCAGCTGTACAAAAGGTCTTTCTCCAGACCTCTACTCAAGTGCCTGAATATGGAGGAAGCGGACCAGGCCTTGCGAGAGATACATTCGGGGTGCTGTGGTAATCACGCTAGGGGAAGAATGCTGGCTCGGAAGGTATTGTTGGCTGGTTATTTATGGCCTACCTTGCAGAAGGACGCACAGAGGTTGGTGAATACTTGTCTATCATGCCAGAAGTACCAGAGCCTGACGCACAAACCTACAGAGCTGCTGAGAACTTCTACAGTATCCTGCCCTTTCGACCAATGGGGTATGGATATCGTGGGGCCTTTCCCGATGGCTACCGGGCAGAGGCGCTTCTTGTTGGTAGCAGTAGACTACTTCTCCAAGTGGGTAGAAGTAGAAGCCCTAGCCAGAATCACTGAAGATGCGGTGATCCAGTTCCTATGGAAAAATATCTTTTGCAGATTTGGCTTACCCCATAAGTTGGTGTCAGACAATGGTAGACAATTTCAGGGGCACAGGATACAGAATTGGTGCAAGGGGTTCGGCATAACTCAGGCCTTCACCTCAGTGGCTCATCCTCAAAGTAATGGTCAGACCGAGGTAGTCAATCGGGAGATAGTACGCTTAAAGTCAAGCCGATCACATGGGGCAGTGGGTGGACGAGGCATTTTGTGGCTCAGCTACGACGCCCGACAGAGCACAGTCCGACACCCTTCCATCTGGTCTATGGTAATGGTGGTTCTCCTGGAGGTCGGGATACCTTCTGAAGAAGGATGATGTACGACGGAGAGAACACGGCTATACGGCGAATCGGATTTCATCAACAAATTGAGCAAACAATGCCAGGTTGGAAGCTTCCTATGAGGATGAGACGTAACTATAATAGGAAGGTGATCCTCGGTTCTTGGAGAAGGTGACCTGGTCTGGAAGCAGATAAAGCCCTTAGGGGAAGTGACGGTTGACTCCTCAATGGGAGGGACCGTACAAGGTTATCAAGAGATTGGCATCGGAGCCTATTATTTACAAGACGCTCAAGGAAGGAAGTTGGATCGACCTTGGAGTGCCAACTACCTACGGCCCTATCGTGGACGTAGGCCGGATCAGACGAGGGGCTGGAGGCAGTAGGATAGTCAAGTGAAAACTCGAAAAGACATATGTACATGTAACGGTTTCCCAGTTTAAGTGGCTAGTACAGATCATTTGAAAGGAGCAAAATCTCATCCGGAAAGCCTTGAATGATTAGGTTGTGATTCAAGAAGTCATCGGGGATGGAGCTCAAGCCCTGCTCACTTGTTCGATAACTTAGATATGGCACATGGTCATAGCAAAGCGTGCTCACTGATAGAAATTCGAGAAGTCGACACGGACATTTTGCAGCAACGAGCTTCTTCCTCTTGATAAGCCGACAAGGCGGTAGACACTCCCGCGAGCCAGAGACCGAGACAGCTTCCTCCTCAAGGCTGCCTGGTGCCAACTTAGCCGCTCAACCTCCACCATTGTCCTTCTCCGTAGCAGGGGTATCTCGGACCGAGTCTCCCCAACTGACGCGAGTAGCTGCTGATGTCCCGCCTGCGGCTCTTTCTTCACGCACACTGAGCTCGCCTCGACCGCCGAGACCCTTTTGCCACTCGGTCCCGGTTGGTTAGAGATCTTGCTCGCAAGGCGTGGGCGGCTTGATCGATCATTCAGCTCTAGTTCGTAGACTTTGTCCCGAGGTCTTTGCTTTCAGAGGGTGGAAGGATTGTTCAAAGACGGGACTCTGCGTGAGTCTCGACCAAGAATAACAACCCTCGCTTAAAGCAAACTCGCATTCGTGAGAAGGAACAAGGCACTTACTTTAGCCCAAGACTTGAGAACCTATCCATCTGAGCTAAGGGCGACAAGCTACCCATTTGATTCATGCTCTCGCCCACAGGTGGCCGGCAAGGCAGCCTTTCATCGCCAGCTAGTAGAGACATCATGTCAGCCCGGAGCTGCGCCCGGAGGATAGTGGTCCTATAACAATGGCGGCGTTGAGAAGGGCGCGGGTTGAGAAGGGCTGCGTCCGGGGGAGGAGGCGAGGCGGCTCGGGAGTGGGGCCGCGCTTAGTGCCATTGCTCACCGGGCTGCCCTCCGAGGAAGGGGCGACGAGACGCCGAGGGTCTTCCTAGGGGTTGGGGAGGCCGCCAGGAAATAATGCAACAATAACAAGAGGAAATGATGTTAGAGCCACCATGATGACGGGGAACATCTGGGGTGATAAGGGACGCAGATCGAGTCTCAGAAGTCGACTGGTCTTCGGTCTTTGAAGTTGGGGCTGACCATCGAGCCGTAATCGTCGAACGAGGTAGACCACGAGGGGCCGTGGCATTGCCACCGCAGCTGACCGAGACAAGTTTCGACCCGACGATGAAGAGCCACACCGGCCTGAGGCCCGGGCCTCTCAAGACCCTCCTAGCTCGATGGCTAGCCCGAGCGTGACCTCGATCCCGGGGCGACCTATGGAGGAGGAGCTTCATGCGCAGTGGGGTCGAACGGTTGACTGCCGCCGGGAAACGGGCCGATAAGGAGTAGCCTCCTCTCCAAGATTACTCGACGTCATTATTTCCAGATCGTCTAGGGCGGGTAACCTCCGAGGCACGATAAGGCCTCCAGGCGCCGACACGGAAGGTTATCCTTACAGAGAAAACAAGCGTAAGGTGAGAGAAGAGCCAAGCCGGATTTACCTAATGAGCGCGCGCCCGGAAGGAGGGATTCAGGAAAAGAAAGCATGTCTTGATAGCGCCTCGCTGATCCAGCGCCAAAGCTCCATTCTTATGGCCACGGCAGAGATAGAGAGGTCCATGTGAGACTCTTCCAACGCCGGGCGGAGGAAGTTCAGTCATAACGATAGGCCATCCTGCTCTTGGGAAACCGGAGAAAAAGAATTTTTCCTCCGGCATGTGGAGGAGAAGGAAGACGGGAGAAGAAGGCGGTTTGATTGCGAGCTTGAAAGTCAAAGACCATCGACGGCCGAGCGAGGCGAAGAAGCAGTGAAAGAGGGGAGCAGACCAGGAAACTTCGCAAACCTCACAGAGTATCACGAAGCCACATAAAATCTTTATGGAGTTGGGAGTTAACTGACCTAAGGGGATGTTGAAGTAGCGGCACACTCCAGATAGGAAAGGATGTGGAGGTAGACGAAGACCAGACACAAATTGCTCAGTGAAGAAAGTACACGAACCCGGAGGAGTGCAACAGTAGGGATGATAGGGCGGAAGCCAACAGGGATTTCATAAGTGTACCGTAGGTCATCCCAATCTAACTCGGCGAAGTTCGAAACGCCTGGAAAATGCTCCGCCAACAGAGAGACCCAGGAAGGAGAGGCCATGGCAGAAGATAGCGCCTTAGAAGGTGGAGAGGACAACCGCAAAGAAGCGCCGAAGGGGAAGGGACGGATAGCCGCAGGGTTTCAGAGGAAATTAGTCGGCGGCAGCGACGTTTGAGTGCTCTACTGTGATGGTGAAAGAAAGAGTCAGATGATACTTATAGGTATGGTGGGCGGAGGACATTTTCGTAAGTTAACAATGGACGGTAGATGCCGGGTCTGGAATAGACGAGGAACGCTCTGTGATGAGCTTCGAGAAGATAGCCAGGGGGCATTAAGGGAAAGACAAGGGCTCGATATACGAAGCACCCCCCTAGGAAATTATTTCAAACAGGACAAAAGTGTACGGAGGGGTCACCAGAAGGCGGATAAGTCAAATCAGCGAGCTGCACGGACACGCGAGGTAGCCTTTGGCCCAGGCCGGTTCGTTAACCACACCAGCATGCAAAGGCACGCGAAGCTCCCACAAGCTAGAAGAGCGTTGCGTGCCCTCCCACAAGCTAGAAGAGCGTTGCGTGCCCAGGGCCGAATAAGGTTCATGTTCCCTCTCTCCCGCCCACATCCTATACTATGCATGATATGCTTGCAGGAAGACGAGGGATGCGGCGGAACGAGCGCAAAACTGGCGAATAACGCCCAGCTCGGTAGAAGTAATTAAGGCGGTTCAGATGAGGCAGATGGAGGCTGAAGAGAGCATCACATCTGTGCTGCTGGTGAGGAGGGTCCAGCAGGTCTCGGACCAGCGTCATCGCCACCGGTCTCGGACCGGAGTATCATTACTGGTCTCGGACCAGCGCCATCGCCACCGGTCTCGGACCGGAGTATCATTACTGGTCTCGGACCAGCGCCATCGCCACCGGTCTCGGACCGGAGTATCATTACCGGTCTCGGCCGCACATCGCCACGCCTCTCGGGCCGGATATCGAACTCGCCCGGCGAGTTATAAGTGAGCTCTGTCCTCACGCCCAACGACCTTTTAGGTCGGCTCCCATGCGAGAATTAAAAGTGAGCCCGGTGCTCACGCCCAACGACCTTTAGGTCGGTAGTCCCAGACTCTCGCCCCATGCGAGTTATAAGTGAGCTCTGTCTCACGCCCAACGACCTTTTAGGTCGGCTCCCATCGAGAATTAAAAGTGAGCCCTGCTCACGCCCAACGACCTTCGTGGTCGGTGTCCAGACTCTCGCCCTAGTGCGAGTTATAAGTGAGCTCTGTCCTCACGCCCAACGACCTTTTAGGTCGGCATCCCAGAATTAAAAGTGAGCCCGTGCTCACGCCCAACCACCTTTAGGTCGGTAGTCCCAGACCTCGATGCGAGTTATAAGTGAGCCTGTCCTCACGCCCAACGACTTTTAGGTCGGCTCCCATGCGAGAATTAAAAGTGAGCCCGTGCTCACGCCCAACGACCTTTAGGTCGGTAGTCCTGCACTCGCCCAAGGCGCAGTTATAAGTGAGCTCGCCTCACGCCCAACGACCTTTTAGGTCGCATCCGAGAATTAAAAGTGAGCCCTGTGCTCATGCCCAACCACCTTTAGGTCGGTAGTCCCACTCGCCCGGCGAGTTATAAGTGAGCTCGTCCTCACGCGACCTTTGGGCCGGCTCCCATGCGAATTAAAAGTGGGCCCGTGCTCACGGCCAACGACTTTAGGTCGGTAGTCCCAAACTCTCGCCTCAGTGAAGTGAGCTCTGCTCTCACGCCCAACGACCTTTTTAGGTCGGCCCCCATGTGGGAATCAAAAATCAGCCCCTCTTTGAAAATCATAAGCGAGCTCGGTGCCTATGCCTAACTACCTTTCTGAGAGATGTGCCTCACCTTGAGCCGAGCATTTTCCATAATCAGGTCAGCTACATCTGGTTTTACTTTACGTAAATTTCAAACATGCGTAGGGCAAGGGATGGGATACCCTACTCCCTACTTGATACTAATAAAATCAGGTTTTACACGTTCATCACAGTTGCAATTTTTAAGCACTACATTGACTTTATTATCAAAAATACATGCATGAAAAGAAATCATGAAGCGACTCTAGGCTCTTACACAAGGGCCTATTTCTAAAAACGTGTTTGCTAGATGAAAATTGAGCAGGAGAAACTGGGCCAAAAGGGGACGGATCGACGAGCGTAGCAATGTCGTTCAGCAAGGGAGGGATACAGTCAAGGCCACAGGCAGAAACGCCTCCTGACAAAGGAGTCACCGCGACAACTATTCCCCAGGCCAGCTTTGACTCGGGGAAGGAATTGGACACGGGGAATGAGCACTTCCGCGTGACGACCTGTCGGGAGACTCGGGGGCGTTCAAAGCCCGGGCCAGCTCCGCGTGAAGGGAGTCGATGACTGTTTGTTGCGGGGCGAGCGTGTTTTGTTTGTCCTCAAGAACCGCACGGAGGAGAAATAACTCTGTCTCATGCTCTCGTTGCAAACGGTCTTGGCGGCTAATTTGGTGCTGCAGATCAAACTGGTATTCGTCTTTCATCGCCTTTTCTGCATGCACGCGAGATTTTGTAAGACGATACAGGGCGTCCATGTCATGCAAGGCAGCCAGCAGACGAGCTTGATCCTTGGACAGGCGCTCCAGTTCGCGTTCTTTCTCGGCAAGTTGCGAGGTGAGCTGATCTATCCGCATTTGGGAAAGTAGTTGATCAACTTCGTCAAAGGAAGGAGAATGCATCTCGGGGGAAAGTAGCAGGTAAAGCGCGGGCGAGCAAGAGATAGTAGGGAAGCAGGAATGAAGAAGGATAGAGCGAAGAAGTGACCGTGAGGCTCTTTATAAAGAAGGCGGGTGGCCAAGTCAAAGCAAAGGCATGGGCGCGACACCCCAAGCGACTGGCGATGTAATGAAGGAGGCATGGTATCCCAAGCAACGCGACACAAAAGCTGATGCATGACGCAGTATCTTAGAGATACAGAGGTAGATGGAGACTCTACTAACATTCACGATAAAGATCGAAAGTCACATTGATGCCTAAGTTTCAAGCCCCCTTTCATGATTAGGTGGAGGCTTGTGATACGGTTAGTGATGGAGGGGCCCAAGAGGAAAGGATTAGAAAAGTCCAGGCTATGTGGCGGTCAAAAGTCACGAGGAGGTGGCGGTCAATAGTCATGGCGACTTGGCGGTCAAAAAGGCGGGCTGACAGGGCAGTCAGGGCTCAACATAGGCAGAAGCGGGTTGGGATCGGCAGAGCTGAGCGGAGGCAGCTCGATCCACAGGCCTGCAGTAGAGGGCCAGGAAATACAGAGCACGGGAGCAGGTTGGGATCGGCAGAGCTGAACAGAATCAGCCCGATCTGCAGGGCTACACGGAAGGGCCGGGAAATATAAAGCGCAGAAGTAGGTCGGGATCGGCAGAGCTTGTTGGTGCAACCTTAGGTCAAGGTTGACCTGGTTGACCCGACTCGAGGTGACGTGACTCGAGTTGTATTTTGATGTTTGACTTGGAAAGATTGTCGGTGCAACCTTAGGTCAAGGTTGACCTAGTTGAGTTGCATGTTGATGTTTGACACTCGTGAGAGAGTTCTATTCTTGATGTTTGACAAGAATAGGTGTTTGGGAGATTGTAGGTGCAACCGTAGGTCGAGGTTGACCTGGTTGACTTGATTCGGGAAAAAGTCCAAGTATGGAGACTTGGCAACGGAAAAGTCCAAGCAGGGAGCTTGGCACGGGAAAAGTCCAAGTAGGGAGACTTGGCACTGGAAAAGTCCAAGCAGGGAGCTTGGCATGGAAAAGTCCAAGTATAAAGACTTGGCACGGAAAAGTCTAAGTATGGAGACTGGAAAAGTCCAAGTATGGAGACTTGGCGGAAAAGTCCTAACTGATGTTAGGCGGTTGAAAGTCCTGAGCGAGGCGTGAGAGTCCTAGGGATGTTAGGCGGTGGAAAGAGTGAAGCAGGCGGGAGAAAGTCCTAATCGATGTTAGGCGGGTGGAATGTCCCGTGAGTGAAGCGAGGCGGTGGGAGATCCTAACTGGATGTTAGGCAATTGGAAAGTCTGGTGAGTGAAGGTGAGTGAAGGTGGAAATCCCGTGAGTGAAGCCGGTGAAAGTCCGTGAGTGAAGGGCAAGGGAAAATCTAGATGGATCAGGGATGATCGGACATCCGGTGGAATGAGTAGGTCAAAGGATTGACCGGACACTTGGCGATGATTTCTTGCGGTCAAGGAGTGACCAGATGCTAGGGATGAAGTACCAATAGGTCAAGGTTGACCGGATATTGGTTTGGAAGGTTTGAGACTTGGTTTGGGCAAAATCAAGCTCCGGATCGGTCTCTGATCGATCGGTATCTACTGTTGGACCTCTGATCGGTCCGGGACCGATCAGCATGGAGCCTGGTCGCCGAGACCGATCGCTGGATCGGTCGAGGACCGATCGATTCCGCAGAGTTGGGCAACTCTGAAGCCTCGATCGAGGGGACCGACGACAGGCTGATCGGTCCCGCGCCGTCGTAGGCAAGCCCATCGATCGCCGGCTGATCGGTCAGATCTAACCGTTGCTACACTAGTTCTCTTCTTCTTCTGGCAGTATAAAAGAGGGCTACAGGACTTGGTGAAGACACTCTTTTAGCTACTTCTTCTTCCTTCGAGTTCTCTCCCTCAAGCTTCGCTTTTCTTCCGCTGAGCTTTGTTGAGCCTGGGTGCTAAAGCTTGTGAGCTTCTTCCCTGCCGGTTTTCTAGCTAGGCTTGGATCCAGAAGGCTTCACTGTGGTTCCTACGACTTCAAGAAGGCAAGCGTGTTGTTTACATTTCTGTTCTTGTTTTCTTGTTCCTATTTGTACTCCTATTGCTGTTGCAAAGATTGTGGTGAGGTTTCTCCACCCACAAGGAGTATCTATTAGCCGGGTTTCCGGGGACTCATCCACCGACGGATTGGTAGGCTTCGTCCACCTTACGGACATGCCGAGGAGTAGGAGTTCATCTCCGAACCTCGTTATATGGTTTGTCTTTCTACGTTGTATTTCCGCTGCACTAACCTAATCGTAGGAAGAAACGCGAAAGATTGGGGTCGGCTATTCACACCCCCCCTCTCTAGCCGTACGAAGGATCCTAACAGAGCTGAGCAGAATCAGCCCGATCTGCAGGGCTACGCGGAAGGACTTGTGATACGGTTAGTGATGGAAGAGCTCAAGAGGAAAGGATTAGAAAAGTCCAGGCTATGTGGCGGTCAAAAGTCACGAGGAGGTGGCGGTCAATAGTCATGGCGACTTGGCGGTCAAAAAGGCGGGCTGACAGGGCAGTCAGGGCTCAGCATAGGCAGAAGCGGGTTGGGATCGGCAGAGCTGAGCGGAGTCAGCTCGATCCACAGGCCTGCAGTAGAGGGCAAGGAAATACAAAGCACAGGAGCAGGTGGGGATCGGCAGAGCTGAGCAGAGTCAGCCCGTCTGGCGGGTAACACGTAGAGTCTAGAGTCGATCAGAAGAGGCGAGGCTGGTGCAGGTCACAATGGATCGGAGAAGTTAAGTAGGGCGGGTGCGGGGAATCTCAACGGGCCGTCAGGGGTAATCATTACATACCAACGATGCGGGCGAAGGCGAAGGTTCCTGAAACGAAAAGATGCCCTCATAGCCAGTAGTAGCCTGCCAGCTGTCCCTCATTACAGGACAAAACCCAAGTGCGAAGGCGAAGGTTCCTAAACAGAAAGATGCTTTCACAACAAATAGCAGCGTGACAGGTGTCCAGGACTAGAGGACAAAGCCGGGCGTCTAACGTTTTCTGACAGGGGGGCAGGTTCTTGCAGGAGGACGCATAAAAGGGGAGAAATCCCTCGTACGCAGGTACGCGCACACACTCCCTCGTCACTTTTTTCCACAACTGTTTTCCTTTTCTTCTTCTGTCTGCTTTTTTCTGGGGAAAAAGGACCTGACTTGAGCGTCGGAGGGCCTGATCCGGGGACTTTTTCCCTGGGTTTTGGTCTCTAACGTGAGAGGGGGGGATCGTCTGAGGTGCGCAGGGTCCTGCAGTCGCATCAGCCACCCGTGGGGAGCCTGCACCGCCCGCGACTTTCCGTCAACGCCCAGTCCACCGCGACCGGCCTCCGTCCGACTCAGCTTCCGGACAGGATCAGAAGTAATGCCTCATCCTCATCCAACAGGATAACATTGAACTCTAAATCCCACATGATGCAAAGTGTCTCCACATACATAAGCTCTGACTTATATTCTCCAACTAAGGCTACTACGGTATATAATCCAGCTAGGGTATGGGCCATGTGTACAACTAAGGTGATTTGATGATGAAGAAGCCACCTTTCTACCCTTTATGTGAAAAAGGACATTCATCCAAAAATTTACACTTCGTTCTAGTAGTGAAGCAGAAGATTCTAGGTTCGATGTGTCAAAGATAAAAAGGGTAATGAAAGATGGCAAGGTCGAAGGAAATATGTTATGCCTTAAAGACGATAGCTGGGCTACAGATCAAGTGGTAGGACTTAGGGACTAGTTGAGTAAGAGATAACTAGCAATGATGGGCAAATTCTTGAAGAACATAAGGGATTGAAAACCAAAGGCCATTGGGGACATGGAAAAAGGTGATGAATCCTAGCGGAGGGTCGTATTAGTATTAACCCTAGTATTAATTATGAGATGATCGACAAAGATACTTTTTGTATCATATTTCACTTATTAATAAAAGGTAAAGTTGGTTATTATATTTACTTTAATTCAATGTAGAATGAACAAGTATAATAATGTCTTAGAATAGAAGGTTCTAGTCTACAACATATCAATTGGTTGAATTGATAGTGAAATATTTTGGATATATAGAATACTACTCTTAACCATTCCTAGTCAAGTATTAATATATAAGGATAATATTAATACGTTGAGACTAGTATGTAGGTCAACAAATGACTTAATCTTATAAGTCATGGATATGCGATATCAAGTTGACACATGAGTATATATTAGAGAATATGTACTGAATTGACCTATCATAAGATGTTTCATAGATCATTATATGAGTATCATAAACATTCTCATAGTTGTTATTAGTGTGAATAATCCTTAGACCTGAAGTCACTACGGTTCCCTATATAAGGAGTTGTGTACTTTGGTATCGATAAATATCACCTGTAACAATGTGGACTATAAAGTCGATCACTAGGTATGCAAAGTTATGTAGAGAGATGTGAGTGATGTAGATGAGATCTATCCCTTCTATATGATGAAAGTGATATCTATGGGCCCCCTTGATTAGTAGGACACAAGAATGCATGACCATGCTCAAATGAGTCAATATATGATATTGAGCTTATTTGATTGAGTGTGTCTACTTAGAGATCAAGAAATACAAAATTGATAAGAGGATAAGATAGTCTATACCTTATTAATCAATCTAGATATCAATGATAGAAACATTAAGTCATACATGATAATGGACACGGAAAGGTTAAGTCGGATCTCAACATTTTTGCCACTTGGGTAGCAATGATGCCTTGGTAGATGTCACTCATAGTTTATGTATCTAAAATAGTTTTAGAGGCATTGCCAACGTTACGAGAACCTATTGGATTACACATAAAGAACAAGTTAATTTGGAGATAGGTTCATATGATGGATCATTAGATTAAGTCTAATTTAAATTGGACTCATTAATTTAGACTCACTATTTGATTGAGTCCAATTCGAATTAGACTCATTGAGTTAATTTGGATTGATGATTAATGAGTTAGACTCATTGAGTGATTTTATGAATTTAAATTCATGTAAGAAGAGGAGTGTTCAATTTAGAATTAATTATGCATTGGATGAAGAGTGGTCAATTTTGAATTGCTTATGTATTGAATGCATTGAATGAAGATAAATATTAATGTCAATTAAGGCAATTGACATTAAGGCAATTTCATGAATGAGTTTAAAAGGGGGTTTGATTCATTTTCATGAAAAGTTTTTTGTGTTCTTGCTCCTTTTCTTCCTTCTTCCACTCTTGGCCGAAACTTCCAAAGAGGTTGGTAGCACAACCTTTGGTTGTTTTTCTTCTCCACTTCGTGAGTTCATGAGATGGACGAAAGACTTGTTCATGTGAATACCAAAAGAGGCGCGAACACTTGATCATGCTGAGATCCAAGTTATTAGGAGTTCATGTTTATGCAGCAAATGTAACTCCCTTTAACAAATACTTAGTATATGGTTTTCCTTTGCATAGATCTTCTGGAAAGAAACTAATTTTTCTGCTGCGTTTTTTTGCATATTTAGCGCTATAGTTCCTTATAGGTCATGTAGTTAGTGCTCTAACATCAAAATCCTAATCTCATGGTCAAGAGGGATTTCATAGGTTTTTCAAAGCTATGAAGCTAAATCCCTTGGAAGTGTTGTTCGTTAGGACCAATACCACTTGTCATAGAGATCATCGACAGTCATGGATTTGAAAGACAAGGAGGAGGAAGGCAGAATGGATCAATGAAGGAAAAAAGCAAAAGAAGGTTTAGTAAACTTTGTTGGATCGAGACACGCTAAGGGGGGGGGGGGGGTGAATAGCGCTCGTGACTATTTCGTTCGATTCGTAAAACTATCGGAGTTAAAACACGCAGCGGAATAAACAAACAAACATAGAGACATAGGGGAATTCACTTCGTTCGGAGCCTAGATCGACTCCTACTCGAAGGCCCGCAATCCTTGATCGCTTTCCATGGGCAACAACTATAAGCTTGAATAGAATTACAAGTGAAGTACAATAATCAATAAGAAATAATTAAATTATACCGACGACAATATGAATAACTGAAGATTCGGAGCTCCGGGTCGTCGGGGGGTCGTCGCAGCACTTCGGGATCGTGTCGTTAGTAGCTAGTCGCAGAAGGATTACTTGGAGTGAGTTGTCTTGAGCTGCTGGTCGAAACCCTCATTTATACTGTGTTCAAGGCACCTTCAAACCCTCTCAAGGTGCCTCCAGCCCGCCGAGTCGCACGCGTGGATCAGCACAGACTTGGTCGAACTCTATCTGGTTCAAGGCGCCTTCAGCCTCTCCAAGGCGCCTTGAGATTCATTTAAGGCGCCTCCAGTCTGCTGCGCTGGCTTTTCCTGGCTCGCACCCGAGGCGCCTCCAAGCTCCATGGAGGCGCCTCGGACACTGTTCATCCGAGGCTATTCTTTGCACTTTGGTCCCTGTAAGATACATTAATACCAAATATACCCTGCAGCACAAAGTTAGCACGTAAAACATAATAGATATGATAATGACAGTCTTCGGCTTGTCCGGGTCTAACTTCGGGTTTCCAACCGGAAACCCTAGGTCAACCCGACGCCTACTGTTCCCTCTACGGGGAACGTGTCCTCACCTACTCCACTCAGGAGATTTACCTGATGCCAGTGCGATCCTCCAGATCGACTGGACTTTTGCTCGGTGCTCGATGCTTCCGGACTTTCTGCTGGACTTCCGCTTCCCGGCTGGTCCAGTCTTTCACCTGGTTCGCGACACCAGGACTTTCCACCTAGGGTTGTCCTCCCTTAGGACTTTTGCCTGAAGCATTCGACCCACCAAGACTTTCCGCATAGGGTTACCACCCCCTAGGGTTTTCACTTGCCTAACCACAGTTAGGACTTTCCTGAAATACTTAGTCAAGCACGTTAGATCACAACACACTTTAACTTTGAATCCTTTGCCATTATCAAAACTCAGGTTCGATCGTCGGATACTTCCCGCACCAACAATCTCCCCCTTTTTGATTATGGCAACCCAAATTCAAAGTTAAGTTAAAACAAATGCATAAATATATCAAAAGGTTTAAGTGAGCAAGCTTAAGTACATAAATTCAAATAAAAGCATAACTTAAGCTAACACTTAAACTTTGTGAAGCTCCCCCTTAATACAGGGCTTCCTTTTACTTTTGAATTAGATAGATTTTTACTTTTTGAATTTCCTACTCTCCCCCCTTGCCATTTCTCAAAAAATAAGTCAGTTTTACTTTTGAATTTCCTACTCTCCTCCTTTGCCATTTACCAAAAAAATAAGCTAGTTGACAGCAAGTTTTAATTTTCTAGAAAAAAATAGACTTAGTCTTCGAATGAAAAAAAACTTGTGTATTACTTAGCTTATAATTAAGTTTTACTGAAAAAAAAGATGTTAGTTAAAGGAGAAAGAGGACTTTAAAAAGAAATATTTTTCTCTTAATTTAAAAAAAAGTTGCAAATCATTTTGAAGTTTCTTTTTACTTAGCAAAAACAAAAAAAAAAATTTGAAAGCCATGAGTTAACTTTTGCAAGTAAAGAAATATGATTTTAATACTTTTATCTAAGTATAGAATTAATCTAATAGGTAACTTAGCAAAAATTCATAAAGATAGCTAAGTTTGAGGGTTGCTATATGAGTCAGTTAGCCAAATCTTTTGCAAACATTAAATTTTGAAAATATAACTTAAGTGAAAAGATACTTAGCTTAATTTGAATAAAATAATATTTATTTTTGAAAAAATTAGGAGTAAGAATTTATGAAATTATAGGACGCGGAGGGAGCAGCTAAAAGTTTAGGTTTTTTATTCAGTTGGTCCTTAAGTCCAAGCATGAGTCAAGTTAAAAAGTTGTTAACTTATTAATTTGTTTTGATCAGGTATCAGAGCCCTAAAGTACAAGCATGCTTAAGCTTAATATTTCCATTTTCTTCACCAACTGTCTAACCTTTAGCTACTTGCTGATTGCCTAGAGGGCAGCAGCTTTCACCTGGTTAGTCAAGTTTAGTCATTTAGTCCAGTTAGATTTGACTAAGGCTGGAAGACTTGACTTGATTACTGTTAATAAAGTATTTAACGCCCAGACTCATATTGATGCACAAAAATAAGCATTCTTGAGTCCAGGCTGTACCCTATGCATCTCACACCATTCTATGTTTTTCAAACACAAGCAAGGTATACCTAGGTGTTTGTGAGATGCTCTGGCTTAAATATAGGGGAACAAGATTTCTAGGGGGAAAGCCTAAGCTAATTCCATATTTTGAAAATCTAGGAAAATGAGATTTTTAAAATTATTATTTTTCCTAGAATATTTAAGAACAATTTAAAAGTGGTTTTGAAATTATACTAACAAAAAAGTGACAAATAATACTGAATTAAAACATAAGTCAGCTAAACATAAGATAATCAACTCCAAGATACAACCAAAAGGTGAGTGAAATATCCAGATCCAAAAAGTGAATGACATATCCAGACAATCTAAAAAGATAGAGTCAAGCAGGTGGATCGTCAGCTGGAGGATCAGCTAGAGGTTGCTTGGGTGCTGACTGAGGCTGTCCCTGACGCCGTATCTCGCCTCAGAGAGACGCGAATCCTGCAGCCATCTCGGATCGCATAGATCGAAGGAAGCGATGGCTATCTAGTACAGTTCGTCGCGTCTGAGAGGACTGGATATCGAGCCGAGTGAGTCTGTCCTCGACAGAAAGTGGTGCCAACGTCGAAGGACCGGCAGATGTAGAGGGTCTAGCAGAGGTGGAAGGATCTGAGAAAAAGTCCTCGGCTAAGAAGTCGTCCCACTCCTCTCCCTCGCCTGGTATATCCTCGGCCTCTGGATCGATAGGGGCAGCGGCTGGCTGTGGTCGACCTGTCCAGGCTAGAACTCCATCAGCGTTGACCTCAGCACGGGCTAGTCTACAACTGCGTGACCCTAGTTCGTCGTATATGGTTAAAGGGATAACTGTTCATCTGGTCACATCTATACCCTCGATGGTCGAAAAGATGGAAGTCAAAATATGACAGTAGGGCATATGCATTATACGGGAAGTGACTGTATTATATGCTGAGATGATGTTCTGGAACATGTGTAAGGCTATATCAATGCCCAACCGATGACTCAAGGCATATAGAAAAATTGACTGTGAAGATCCCATCTTCGGGACATCTCGAGATGAGATGGGCAATATGCAGGTTGTCAGGACCCTATACATGACATAGTCCTGGACTCTAAGAGAAATTGACCTGAACTCAGTCAAGCCAAGTGGTCCCCCCCCCCCCAAAATACGTATAGATAGTGTCTAACGTAATATGAGAGTAGGGATCGCCAAATGGCAGATCTCTACTGCGGTAGCAAAGGAAGGTACACTCTGACGCTCTAAGGCCTAAAGCGGTACGTAACAAAGTGGGGGTAAGCTGAATGTCAGTGCTACCAACTCTAGAGGAGTATGTTCTATCATCAACCCTTTCAAAGTTGTGATAGAACTGTGCACATAAATCATGATTTATTGCATTACTGCAATAAACCAATTTGTCCAGCTGATAGTATTCTATCATCTGGACCGATGGGTGATAGAATTGACTAAAAAAGGGCCTATTTATGTATCTAGGTTTGATAGGGTTAAATTTAAAGCTAGCAAATGTAGCCCTAAGTTGGTCGGTTGGGAATCTGAAGTCGGCTGATGGGAGTCTAGCCGGATTGGGATCGACTTGACATCGTTTCCTATTTTCAACATTTTTACACAAAAATTGGCAAAATAAGCACAAAGATTATGTAAAATTGACTGGGTAGTGTTTAGAGTTTACCTAGGAGGCATTGTGGGGTGTAGAAGGGGAAGAACAGGTTGAAGGCACCTTAGATCGTGAAGAAATCGCACACGAGCTTGGGTTGTGTTTCGGTAGAACACGAACAGAATAAGCTTCTGTTCGTGGCAATATGAAGAATTGAAGGCGCCTTAAACATGAGTTTAAGGCACCTTATAAAGGCATTGGAGGTGCCTCGGACATGATCTGAGGTGCCTTAGTCTCAGGCGGTGGGAGTTTTCCCGCCGCTTTTTAAGGTGCCTCCCGTGTATGGGAGGCGCCTCCAACATGCAGTAACAACTCAAATTTCCTCATTTAGAGTCCTAAAAGTAATTTAAAAATATTATAGAAATATTCTATGGATTTTTAGAAATTTTTAGATTATTTTTATGAAATTTTTGGAGGTCGTTTGGTATTTTTACTAGACGAAAGAAGTTTCAACAAAAAAATGTCCAAGCCGAGATTCGAACCCGAGACCTCCGGCCGAACCAATGTCTTAAGCAAATCCGGCTGACCAAGTGGGCAAGCGGATGTTGCTAATTAAGAAAGGAGCGACTTTTATTTAAGAAGTAATTAGTAATAGGGTATGAGAGTTATTAAGGGGAGCTTAGTTTTTTTCCCGTGACCTAAATTACTCACCTTTCCCTCTCGCGTCGGTGCTTCTCATCTCGGGCGAAACCGCAGCAACAAGAAAGGGTTTCTCTAGCGGCCGTCCAAAGAGGATTTCCGCGAGCTCTTCTCGGACCCGAGTTCCTCTCGTCAAGAAGGAAGCCGTGAGCACGAGGAAGAGGCCACGATCTCAAGCTCACCCGAACCCTAGAAAGTCTTTCTCTTCGGTTGTAAGTCCTAGAACGAGGTAAGTTGCTACTCACCTGTGGTAAGAGTAGTTCCGAATTTGATTTGAGTTTTCCTTGTGTCTCTTGATCTTTTTGGATCATGCTGTGAAGTTGGTTGCTAGTGAAGCTTCTGCCGTGAATTGAGGATTTGAATTCTTGTTTTCTCCTTGATTTTACTTCGAAGTATGCTGTAAGGGAATAGGGTTTTCAAAGTGTGCCGCCATGTGTAGGAAAGACCCTCTAGATGAGGATGCAATAAAATGTTTTTGTTAGACCGTATGAGTTGTTGTAGGTAAATCTGTGAAGTTGTTGTTTTATGGAATTCTAGTAGATTTCAGTAGCTTCTTGGACCTTTGGTTTAATTTCGTTGAGTTTCCATGCATAGGAAAAGTTTGAGTTAAGTGATATGTTGTTGCTCATCATCTTGTGTAGTTAGTACAGATTCTGTTCGTAGTTTGTATGTGGAGCTTAATTAACTTGATGCCAGGCTTTACATTTCTTTTGTAAATGGCTAACAGTGTGAGAGATGTCAATGAGAATTAGTTTATTGAGCGATACTTCATTCTTTTAGAATTAGTTTCATGTCAAGTTTAGTTTTTATTCTAACATGTTGTTTAGACTTTTTCCTTTGCTGTATAATTTCCCTTTCTGCTGTTTAACTTTCCTTGCTGTTTGCGAGCATGAGCAGTTCCTCTTTGCATTTTTGTTGTGTAGCAATAGATGTACATGAGCAGATTTTCTAGTTTTCATTTGCTATTATTGAGCATGTGTAGCTTTTATTTGCCATGAGTTGAGCATTATCAGTTTTCTTTACTACTAGATACACATGAGCGGTTTCTTTAGTTTTCATTTGCTATTATAACAATCATGAGCAAACATGTATTTTAGTGGAAAAATAAGAGTTCTATTAAATTATTTAGAGGTTTATAAGTAGCTATAAGAAAGAGAGACCAAGGTCTTAACAGGATCCCTAAGTTTAAGAATTGGGATCGGTGGCACACCAAGTGCTCAAAGAAATGCCAAGGCATTCTATTATAAGAATATTAAGATAACAAGTATAAGAAAGATAAAGAAAAGAAAGAAAAAGGCCAAGACCTTAAGTAGATCCCAAAGTCAAGACTTTAGGGATTTTGGCACATAAGGAACTTGTTAAAATGTCAAGACATTTAAAGAAGAAGTAATTAAGATATTTTACTTTGAAGAGGCTAGTACCGACTTGAGGTTGTCGTTAAACAAATCGGTGTCCAATTCCGAGGTCTTGGCCTGGTAGACCGAGGTCTTCTCTTTTAGGATTGGTGGCTCGCTACTCCAACCTATTAGGGAACGCGCATAAGATGGTACTACGCCTGGGCCCAAGAGAAGTTGATAATTATTTTGAAGTATTATAAGTATAAGCTTTTGAACAAGTAAAATAAGTTTCACATAAGTATAAAAGTATTAAAGTATAAGTTTTAAACAAGTGGAATAAAAGAATAAGTTTAGAACAAATGAAATAAGTTTCATTTTGTTTTAAATCAGCAAGTTTAGTTTTCTTTTATGCTAGCATGTTATTTAGATTAGCTTACTGTTCTTTGCTATTAGAAGAGCATGAGTAGATTTACATGTTTAGCATTCCAGTATGCATTGTTCTTTTGCTATTAGATGAGCATGTGTAGTATTTTCTTTAGAGCTTTCAGTTCTTGGATTTCAGTATATTTACATGCATATTCGAGTTTTTGTAAGTTAGATAGCGCTTACTAAGCAATTTTGCTTATAGTTTGCATTTGCTCTTACTGCAGATAAAGGAAGGTGACAAAGAGGTGCGGATGGTGTGTGATGCCAGGACTATGTGAGAGACTTGGGATGTAATTGAGTTTCCGCATTTTAGTGATTAATAAATATTTGAGATTGTATCTTACATTTCTTGTCATTGGAGATTATTTTGTTTTAGATTGTATGCTGAGATGAGTTTGACACTTATTTAACTGTATGGTTGTTCGATATATGTTCCAGCCGCCTGTGGCTGATGTATACTATGTATGTATCTCGGTGTATGGTCATCGGTATAGGGGAGATCTGCCGAAATTTTCGGTAGAGACTCCTCGTCGTTTCAATCTTACCGGTTAAGTAGAGTTAGTAGTTAAGTAACGGTCACCCTTAGAGAGTAGTAGTAGTAAGAAGGGTGGTCGTTACAGTTGGTATTAGAGCAGTTCCTATTCTCCAGCATCACACATCAGCACCAGCCTTACCGTCTTCATGTAAGAATGTATTTATACTTTCTTTTATGCTTTTCCTTTAGTGCTTGCAGTATAGAGAAATGTTTAGAAGTATCTGCTCATATGTGTTTAAAGACAAGAATCATGCTTAAGTAAGATATATCTATAAAGCATAGTGATGATTTCAAGTTTTCCCTGCATGACGAGATGTTAAGAAGAGGGCGTCCCGTACCACTCGTACTGAGGACCCGGCTCAGGAGAACATAGAGCCCAGAACAACCGAGCCTAATCTCTCTGAAGTTGTTGCTCAACTCCAGAGACAAGTGGCAGAGCGGCAACAAGTGATCGTCAATCTGATGGCGAATGGCAGCCAGTCCCTCCCACTCCTCCAACTATCAATGTGGAGACTCCAGTGGTGACAGAGGTTCCACCGTCGCCTGGAAGTCGCCACAGCACCAAGAAGACAAGAAGCATACCTCATCTAGTGGTGAAGCTGAAACCAGAAAACTTTTCAGGCACGACTGAGCCTTGGGATGCTCAGGCTTGGTTCAAGACACTGGAGAGCACCATGGAGCTTCTTGATTGGCCAGAAATCGAGAGGGTTAAGTGTGTCTCTTTCTGCTTATCTGGAGATGCTCATATGTGGTGGGAGAGAGTTAAAAGCAAGAGAGCAGTCAATCAGATGAGCTGGGATGACTATGAGGCAGGGTTTCACGAAGAATTCTTCCGCCAATGGATCACCAATAAACATTATGAAGAGTTTATAGAATTCAGACAAGGTGACCTGACAGTGGAAGAAGCAGTCAAAAGGTTCAATAGGCTAGCTCGTCTCTGCTCAGAGCTAGTAAGTACAGAGAAAGAACGAGTCAGACCCTCCCATCCTTTGAGTTTACGGGAGTGTCGAAGAGGAAGACCCAGAAATTCCTCTCTTCCCTCATAGCTCACCAGATGTTAGCTAAAGGGTGTACTAGTTTTCTTGCATTCATTGTGAGTACGGAAGAACTAGAAAGACCCAAGCGGAGAAAGTTCGGATAGTCTGCGGTATCGAGGTATTTCAGAAGAGCTACGGACTACTTCCCAATAGAGAAGTGTAGTTTGAGATTGAATTGGTTCCTGGTACTGGTCCAATTTTAAAAGCTCCTTACCGAATATCTCCAGCAGAGCTGAAAGAGCTACAAGAATAACTCCAGGAGCTGCTTGACAAGGGTTTCATACGCCCTAGTCATTCACCATGGGGAGCTCCGGTGTTGTTCGTCAAGAAGAAAGATGGATTTATGTGGATGTGCATAGATTCTCGAGCACTACAACCAGTAACACTTAAGACCAAGTACCCTCTTCCCAGAATAGATGATCTATTTGACTAGTTAAAGGGGGCAACAGTGTTCTCTAAGATAGATCTGCGCTCTGGGTGCCATCGGTTGAAAGTGAAGGAAAGTGATATACCCAGCTTTCGGGACTAGATACGGACACTATGAGTTCGTAGTCATGCCTTTTGGTGTGACTAATGCACCTGCAGTCTTCATGGAGTTGATGAGCAGAGTGTTCAGAGAATACCTTGACAAATTTGTCATCGTGTTCATCGACGACATTCTAGTCTATTCCAGAACCCGAGAGGAGCATGACACGCACTTGAGAATAGTCCTGTAGACCCTTGACCAAAAGCGACTTTATGCTAAATTCTCAAAGTCCGAGTTCTAGTTACAGCAGGTGGCGTTTCTAGGTCACATCATTTCTAAAGAAGGTATTCAAGTGGATCCTGCCAAGATAGAAGCGGTCAATAATTGGCATAGGCCCTAGAACGCCAAGGAGATCGAAGCTTCCTTGGTTTAGTTGGGTACTACAGGAAATTAGTGAGTACTTTTCCAGGATAGCTTCTTCACTAACGGCCTTAACCAGGGAGAACAAGAAGTTTGAATGGTCGAGACAAATGTGAGCAAAGTTTCCAAGCATTGAAGAAGAGATTGACCGGTGCTCCTATCGACTGTTCCAGAGGCGACAAGAGTTTTGACATCTACAGTGATGCTTCCAAGATGGGCCTAGGAGCTGTACTCATGCAAGAAGAAAAGGTTATAGCTTATGCTTCCAGACAACTCAAAGACTATGAGAAGAACCACCCACTCATGATCTTGAGTGGCATTTGTGGTCTTTGCTCTGAAACTTTGGTGACACTACTTGTATGGAGTCCAGTGCAGGATCTTCACAGACCATTAGAGTTTAAAGTATTTCTTCACCCAGAAAGACTTAAACATGAGTCACCGCAGGTGGCTAGAGTTGGTCAAAGACTATGACTGTAAAACCTCTACCACCCAGGCAAAGCTAACAAAGTGGCAGATGCACTAAGCAGAAAATCCAGTGCATCCCTGATGTCTTTGCCATCATTAGCCCTGTCACTGCAGAAGGAGTTGTTAGATTTAGAATTTGAAGTTATTTATGGGCAACTCTCTGCATTGACCTTAGAGTCAACCCTGCCTGAGGATATACAGAGAAAGCAAAGTGAAGATCCGGACATCCAGAAGATCAAGCAAGGGATACAAAAAGAAGAAAATTCGGAGTTTCGAGTATCAGACGGTGGAATTCTTTATTAGGGGAGCCGCCTTTGTGTCCACAATGATGAAGAACGAAGAAAGAGAATTTTAGAAGAAGCTCATAGTACACCTTACTCTATGCATCCTAGTTCTACCAAGATGTACCAAGATGTGAAACAGAGGTTCTGGTGGTCTGGACTCAAAAGAGATGTCACTAAATATGTCAATACCTGCCTGACATGTCAGAGGGTCGAAGCAGAACACTAGAGACCAGGATGAGTTCTACAGCCTCTCCCAATACCAGAGTGGAAGTGGGAAGACATATCCATGGACTTTATAACAGATCTTCCAAGAACCACGAATGGATATGATGCGATATGGGTAATAGTGGACCGATTGACCAAGTCTGATCATTTTCTAGCCATCAAGGTGTCCAACTCTATAGAACAGTTGGCACGACTATATGTTAAGGAGGTGATCAGACTTCACGGAGTTCCTAAATCTATTGTTTCGATAGAGATGGGCGTTTCACCTCTCACTTTTGGGAGTGTGTTCAGAATGCACTAGGTACCAAACTCAAATTCAGCACAGCCTTCCATCCTCGGGTGATGGGCAGACAGAGCGAGTAAATCAGATTTTAGAAGATATGCTTAGAGCTTGTGCACTAGATTTCAAGGGAAGTTGGTGCAAGTATCTATGCTTGGCTGAGTTTGCCTACAACAATAGTTATCAGGCCACTATCAAGATGACACCTTATGAGGCGTTGTATGGCGGGAAGTGCAGATCACCCATTTCTGGCAAAAGCGGTGAAAGAAAAGAAATGGAAGTAGAGTTGGGCATTCAGATTGAGATGATAGATGAGACCACTCAGGCTATCCGGAAGATCAGATAGAGAATTGAGACTGCCCAAAGTAGACAGAAAAGTTATGCTGAGACACGTCGTAGGCCACTTGAATTCTAAGTAGGGGATTCAATTTTTCTCAAGGTCACTCCTATGATGGGATTGATGAGGTTTGGCAAAAAGGGCAAGTTAAGCCCTCGCTATGTAGGACCCTACCTGATTACAGAAAGGATTGGGAAAGTAGCTTACAAGCTGGACTTACCACAGGACATGTCGACAATACATAACGTATTTCATGTCTCCATGCTAAAGAAGTATCTCCACGACCCTAGTCAAGTGATTCAGCCTCAGTCAGTGCAGATCCAGGAAGATCTTAGCTATGAGAGTAGACCTGCACAAATAGTCGACAGAGAAGTCTAGAGACTAAGAAACAAAGAAGTGCCACTAGTGAAGGTCATCTGGCAGAATCAGAAGCACGAGGAAGTCACTTGGGAGAGTAAGGACAGTATGAGATAGAAATATCCAGAATTATTCTAAGTTCGAGGATGAACTTTTTATTAGGTATGGGGAATTGTAACAACTCAAATTTCCTCAATTAGAGTCCTAAAAGTAATTTAAAAATATTTAAAAATATTTAAAAATATTATATAAATATTCTAGGGATTTTTAGAAATTTTTAGAGTATTTTTATGTAATTTTTGGAGGTCGTTTGGTATTTTTACTAGACGAAAGAAGTTTCGACAAAAAAATGTCCAAGCCGAGATTCGAACCCGAGACCTCCAACCAAATCAAACCTTAATCGAATCCAGCTAGCCAAGTGGTGGGCAAGCGTTTTGTGATTAAAAAGGAACCGACTTTTATTTAAGCCATAATTGGAATAGAGATATGAGATTTAAGGGAGCTTATCAGTGACCTAATACTCACCTTTCCATCTCGCGCCAAGTCGGGCAAAACCGCAGCAACAAGCAAGGGTTTCTCCGGCACCGACCAAAGAGTATTTCATGAGCTCTTCTCGGACCCGAGTTCCTCCGTCAAGAAGGAAGCTATGAGCACGAGGAAGAGGCCACGATCTCAAGCTCACCGAACCCTAGAATGTCTTTCTCTTCGGTTCTAAGTCCTAGAGCGAGGTAAGTTGCTACTCACCTGTGATAAGAGTAGTTCCGAATTTGATTTGAGTTTTCCTTCTGTCTCTTTATCTTTTTGGAGCATGCTGTGAAGTTGGTTGCTTGTGAAGCTTGCTGCCGTGAATTGTGGATTTGGATTCTTGTTTTCTCCTTGATTTTACTTGAAGTATGCTATAAGGGAATAGGGTTTTTAAAGTGTGCCGCCATGTGTAGGAAAGACCCTCTAGATGAGGATGCAGTAAAATGTTTCTGTTAGACCTTATGAGTTGTTGTAGGTAAATGCTGTGAAGTTGTTGTTTTTATGGAATTCTAGTAGATTTCAGTAGCTTGCTGGACATTTGGTTTAATTTCATTGAGTTTCCATGCATAGGAAAAGTTCGAGTTAAGTGATATGTTGTTGCTCATTATCTTGTGTAGTTAGTACAGATTCTGTTTGTAGTTTGTATGTGGAGCTTAATTAACTTAATGCCAGGCTTTACATTTCTTTTGTAAATGGCTAACAATGTGAGAGATGTCAATGAGAATTAGTTTATTGAGCGATACTTCATTCTTTTAGAATTAGTTTCTTGTCAAGTTTAGTTTTTATTCTAACATGTTGTTTAGACTTTTTCCTTTGCTGTATAATTTCCCTTTTTGCTGTTTAATTTTCCTTGCTGTTTGCGAGCATGAGCAGTTCCTCTTTGCATTTTTGTTGTGTAGCAATAGATGTACATGAGCAGATTTTCTAGTTTTCATTTGCTATTATTGAGCATGTGTAGCTTTTATTTGCCATGAGTTGAGCATTATCAATTTTCTTTACTACTAGATACACATGAGCAGTTTCTTTAGTTTTCATTTGCTATTATAACAAGCATGAGCAACCATGTATTTTAGTGGAAAAATAAGAGTTCTAATAAATTATTTAGAGGTTTATAAGTAGCTATAAGCAAGAGAGACCAAGGTCTTAACAGGATCCCTAAGTTTAAGAATTGGGATCAGTAGCACACCAAGTGCTCAATGAAATTCCAAGGCATTTTATTATAAGAATATTAAGAAAACAAGTATAAGATAGATAAAGAAAAAAAAAGAAAAAGACCAAGGCCATAAGTAGATCCCAAAGTCAAGACTTTAGGGATTTTGGCACACAAGGTACTTTTTACAATGTCAAGACATTTAAAAAAGAAATAATTAAGATATTTTACTTTGAAGATGCTAGTACCCGACTTAGAGGTTGTCGTTAAATAAATCAAGGTGTCCAATTCCGAGGTCTTGGCCTTGGTAGACCGAGGTATGCTCTTTTAGGATTGGTGGCTCGCTACCCCAACCTATGAGGGCGTGCATAAGATGGTACTACGACTGGGCCCAAGAGAAGTTGATTATTATTTTGAAGTATTATAAGTATAAACATTTGAACAAGTACAATAAGTTTCACATAAGTATAAAAGTATTAAAGTATAAGTTTTAAACAAGTGGAATAAAAGAATAAGTTTAGAACAAATGAAATAAGTTTCATTTTGTTTTAAATCAGCAATTTTAGTTTTCTTTTATGCTAGCATGTTATTTAGATTAGCTTACTATTCTTTGCTATTAGAAGAGCATGAGTAGCTTTACATGTTTAGCATTCAGTATGCATTGTTCTTTTGCTATTAGATGAGCATGTGTAGTATTTTCTTTAGAACTTTCAGTTCTTGATTTGATATATTTACATGCATATTCGAGTTTTGTGAGTTAGATAGCGCTTACTAAGTAATTTTGCTTATAGTTTGCATTTCCTCTTCTGCAGATAAAGGAAGGTGACAAGGAGGTGCGGATGGTGTGTGATTCAACTATGGGAGAGACTTGGGATGTTATTAAGTTTCCGCATTTTAGTGACTAATAACTATTCGAGATTGTATCTTACATTTCTTGTCATTGGAGATTATTTTGTTTTAGATTGTATCTGAGATGAGTTTGACACTTATTTAAATCGTGGTTGTTAGTTATATGTTCCTGCCGCTTGTGGCTGATGTATACTATGTATGTATCTCAGTTTATGGTCACTGGTACAGGGGAGATGTTGCCGGAATTTTTCGGTAGAGACTCCTCGTGGTTTTGATCTTACCGGTTAAGTCGAATTTGTAGTTAAGTAACAGTCACCCTTAGAGAGTAGTAGTAAGAAGGGTGATCGTTACAGTTGGTATCAAAGCAGTTCCTATTCTCCAGTATCACACATCAGCACCAGCCTTGCCGTCTTAAAGTTAGAATGTATTTATACTTTCTTTTATGCTTTTCCTTTGGTGCTTGCAGTATAGAGAAATGTTTAGAAGTATCTGCTCATATGTGTTTAAAGTCAAGAATCATGCTTAAGTAAGATATATCTAGAAAGTATAGTGATGATTTCAAGTTTTCCCACTGCTTGACGAGATGTCAAGAAGAGGGTGTTCCCGTACCACTCGTACTGAGGACCCAGCTCAGGAGAACGTAGAGCCCAGAACAACTAAGCCTAATCTCTCTGAAGTTGTTGCTCAACTCCAGAGACAAGTGGCAGAGCAGCAACAAGTGATCGTCAATCTGATGGCAAATCGGCAGCCAGTCCCTCCCACTCCTCCAACTATCAATGTGGAGACTCCAGTGGTGACTGAGGTTCCACCAGCTGTTCTGGAAGTCACCACAGTACCTAGAAGACAAGAAGCATACCTCATCCAGTGGCTGAAGCTGAAACCAGAAAACTTTTCAGGCACGACTGAGCCTTGGGATGCTCAGGCTTGGTTCAAGATATTGGAGAGCACCATGGAACTTCTTGACTGGCCAGAAATCGAGAAGGTTAAGTTTGCCTCTTTCTGCTTATCTGGAGATGCTCGTATGTGTTGGGAGAGAGTTAAAAGCAAGAGAGCAGTCAATCAGATGAGTTGGGCTGACTATGAGACAAGGTTTCATGAAGAATTCTTCCGCTAACAGATCACCAATAAACATTATGAAGAGTTTATAGAATTCAGACAAGGTGACCTGACAGTGGAAGAAGCAGTCAAAAGGTTCAATAGGCTAGCTCGTCTCTGCTCAGAGCTAGTAAGTACAGAGAAAGAACGAGTCAGACCCTCCCATCCTTTGAGTTTACGGGAGTGTCGAAGAGGAAGACCCAGAAATTCCTCTCTTCCCTCATAGCTCACGGATGTTAGCTAAAGGGTGTACTAGTTTTCTTGCATTCATTGTGAGTGCAGAAGAACTAGAAAGACCCAGCGGAGAAAGTTCGGATAGTCTGCGAGTATCGAGGTATTTCGAAGAGCTACGGACTACTTCCACTAGAGAAGTGGAGTTTGAGATTGAATTGGTTCCTGGTACGGTCCAATTTCAAAAGCTCCTTATCGAATGTCTCAGTGAAGAGCTACAAGAACAACTCCGGGGCTGCTTGACAAGGGTTTCATCCGCCCTAGTCATTCACCATGGGGAGCTCCGGTGTTGTTCGTCAAGAAGAAAGATGGATCTATGCGGATGCGCATATATTATAGAGCACTAAACAAAGTAACAATTAAGAACAAGTACCCTCTTCCCAGAATAGATGATCTATTTGATTAGTTAAAGGGGGCAACAGTGTTTTCTAAGATAGATCTGCGCTCTGGGTACCATCAGTTGAAAGTGAAGGAAAGTGATATACCCAGAACAGCTTTCGGGACTAGATACGGACACTATGAGTTCGTAGTCATGCCTTTTGGTGTGACTAATGCACCTGCAGTCTTCATGGAGTTGATGAGCAGAGTGTTGAGAGAATACCTTGACAAATTTGTCATCATGTTCATCGACGACATTCTAGTCTATCCAGAACCCCAGAGGAGCATGACAAGCACTTGAGAATAGTTACTGCAGACCCTTGAGCAAAAGCGACTTTATGCTAAATTCTCAAAGTGCGAGTTATAGTTAGAGCAGGTGGCGTTTCTAGGTCACATCATTTCTAAAGAAGGTATTCAAGTGGATCCTGCCAAGATAGAAGCAGTCAATAATTGGCATAGTCCCAAGAACGCCTGAGAGATCAGAAGCTTCCTTAGTTTAGTTGGGTACTCGGGAAATTTGTGGAGGACTTTTCCGGGATAGCTTCTCCACTAACGACCTTAACCAGGGAGAACAAGAAGTTTGAATAGTCAGACAAATGTGAGTAAAGTTTCCAAGCATTGAAGAAGAGATTGACCAGTGCTCCTATCCTGACTGTTCCAGAGAGTGACAAGAGTTTTGACATCTACGGTGATGCTTCCAAGATGGGCCTAGGAGCTGTACTCATGCAAGAAGGAAAAGTTATAGCTTATGCTTCCAGACAACTCAAAGACTATGAGAAGAACTACCCCACTCATGATCTTAAGCTGACAGCTGTGGTCTTTGCACTGAAACTCAAGCGACACTACTTGTATGGAGTCCAGTGCATGATCTTCACAGACCATCACAATTTAAAGTATTTCTTCACCCGGAAAGACTTAAACATGAGACAACGCGGTGGCTAGAGTTGGTCAAAGACTATGACTGTAAAATCCTCTACCACCCAGGCAAAGCTAACAAAGTGGTAGATGTACTAAGCAGAAAATCCAGTGCATCCCTGATGTCTTTGCCATCATTAGCCCTGCCACTGCAGAAGGAGTTGTCAGATTTCAGATTTGAAGTTATTTATGGGTAAATCTCTGCATTGACCTTAGAGTCAACCCTGCTTGAGGATATACACAGAAAGCAAAGTGAAGATCTAGACATCCAGAAGATCAAGCAAGGGATACAAAAAGAAGAAAATTCGGAGTTTCGAGTATCATACGGAGTAATTTTTTATCAGGGGAGCCGCTTTTGTGTCCCTAATGATGAAGAACTGAGAAAGAGAATTTTAGAAGAAGCTCATAGTACACCTTACACTATGCATCCTGGTGTTGGTTGCTACTCGGAAAACCCAATGGCTCCACTGTACAAAAATTTTGTACGTGATCTGAACCTTTCCTAGCTACTATGTGTTCTTTTAGGTTAAACTTGTATCTCCTGCGGAACTTAACACGTTTGATCCAAATCACCTAGGTTATAAATTTAATTAAATATTAGTTTCCAAAATTGGCTTCCAGTACTGCATGACTAGGCACTTGGCCTTCTTGGATATGGGAGTAACCACCACCGACTAGACAAAGCCTTTTATGGAAAGTTAATATTTAATTTCCTTATATAACTCTAGGTTAACCAAAAGGAACAATCAAATCACAAGGAAAAAAGAAAAAGAACACAACATCGAAATTAAATTCGAAAAACAAGAATCGAATGTCTCTTGTATTTGGTATTTATACAAAGAAAAAATAACTAGTATGATGCGGAAATTAAATACCAGTTATACCTCTTCCTTGTATGCTAAAAACCTCGAAATCTTCTGCCGTATCCCTCGCCTCCTCTTGGACGTCGTGTGGGCGACGATCCTCCAAGACGAACACCACCCGGAGAGCTTCTCCTCCTTCTCTAGAATTCGGCCACCACCACCACAAAGGAGCAAAAGAGAGCAAAGGGAAGAGAGGGAGAGGGGTCGGCCACTTGATGATCTCCAACAACACAATATCAATTGTTATGTTTTTCAAGGCCTCCCCTTCCCCCCTTTTTATATTAGTTTCCCAACGGAAAATTATGGAAAGAGTTTTATAAAAATTTAGACTCATTCCTATTTCCTTTTAATTTTTTCTTTTTCTTTCATTTTAATTAATCAATCCTAGATTGATTTATTAATTAAACAACTATTTGTTGATGTTTAATTATTTGACCGGCCCCTTGCTTGGGCACCAAGCAAGGTGGTCGGCCACTTATTAAAAGGGAAAGAAAGAAAAAAATTTTATAAAATTTTAAAAGAAGAAAACTTCTAATAAAATTTTACAAACTCTTTTTTTTTCTAATGTGGATATTAAAAGGAAAGTTTTAAAATTTAACACCAAGTTTTAAAATTTAAAACATCTCTAATAATATTTCTTTTTAAAAGAAAGTTTTATAAATTTTACAACTTTCTTTTAAAACCTTCAGGCCTAATTTAAATTAGGAAAATTTTAAAATCTCTCTTTTACAAATTGTAAATATCTGAGAAAATTTTAAAAATCAAAAACAACCTTCTAATTTAAATATTGCGGCCGGCCCCTTTTGGCCACTTCTAGAGAATATGTGGCCGACCATTGCTTGGTCACCAAGCAATGAACCGGCCCCTTCTTGGACACCAAGATAGGCTTTTCTTTGGATGGACTTGAGGCTTTATTGAGGCTACAATAGGGACCTAGAGGAGAAATTGATTTTGGCCGATGAGCTTGGTATCCGTGCTGCCGAACACACAACTCAAGTTCATCGATAATAACTCATTTCACTAGAGAGTTATTACGCACTACCGCACCAATCCCAAATTACATTATGGGCTCCTTCTTATCATGAGTGTGTTAGTCTCCTGTGTTTAAGATTACGAATGCCCACTAATTAAGTGAGTTACTGACAACTCATTTAATTAATATCTAGCTCCAAGAGTAGTACCACTCAACTTTATTGTCATGTTGGACTAGGTCCACCTGCAGGGTTTAACATGACAATCCTTATGAGCTCCTCTTGGGGACATTCTCAACCTAGATAACTAGGACACAGATTCCTTCTATAATCAACAACACATACTATAAGTAATATCATTTCCCAACTTATCGGGCATATTGATTTATCGAGCTAAACCTCACCCTTTGATAAGTCAAAGAAATAAATATTAAATATACATGCTTGTTATTATATTAGGATTAAGAGCACACACTTCCATAATAACTAAGGTCTAGTTCTTTTACTAAGTCAGTACAAAAAGAACTTACCTAAATGATCCTACTCAATACACTTAAAGTGTATCAGTGTAATTTATTAGTCAAGATAAACTAATACTTAATTACACTACATCTATTCTGATGATTTGTTCATTTCCATCTTAGTCATGAGCAATTGTTTATAATTTATAGAGAACTGACAACATAGTCTTCTAAGTGTGACTCCACACTTCATGTTATCTACTATATAAATTAATTGAACAATTACATTTAACAAATAAATGTAAACATTTGACCAATGTGATTCTTTATTTCAAAATAAATGTGTACAAAAGCTAAACTTTTAAGTATACACTCCAACACCTGATTCTACCAAGATGTACCAAGATGTGAAACAGAGGTTCTGGTGGTCTGGACTCAAAAGAGATGTTGCTAAATATGTCAGTACCTGCCGACATGTCGGAAGGTCAGTAGAACACAGAGACCGGAGGAGTTCAACAGCCTCTCCCGATACCAGAGTGGAAGTGGGAAGACATATCCATGGACTTTATAATAGGTCTTCCAAGAACCACGAATGGATATGATGCGATATGGGTAATAGTGGACCGATTGACCAAGTCTGCTCATTTTCTAGCCATCAAGGTGTCCCACTCTATAGAACAGTTGGCACGGCTATATGTTAAGGATGTGATCGGACTTCACGGGTTCTAAATCTATTGTTTCGATAGAGATGGGTGTTCACCTCTCACTTTTGGGAGTGTGTTCAGAATGCACTAGGCACCAAACTCAGTTCAGCACGACCTTAGTCCTCAGATGATGGACAGACAGGCTGAGTAAATCAGATTTTAGAAGATATGCTCGAGCTTGTGCATTAGATTTCAAGGAAGTTGGTGCAAGTATCTATGGCTGAGTTTGCCTACAACAATAGTTATCAGGCCACTATCAAGATGGCATCTTATGAGGCGTTGTATGGCGGGAAGTGCAAATCACCCATTTGTTGGCAAGAAGCGGTGAAAGAAAAGAAATGGAAGTAGAGTGGGCATTCGGTGAGATGATAGATGAGACCACTCGAGCTATCCAAGATCGATGAGAATTGAGACCCTGAGTAGACAGAAAAGTTATGCTGAGACACATCGTATGCCACTTGAATTCCAAGTAGGGGATTCAGATTTTCTCAAGGTCACTCCTATGAAGGGAGTTATGATGTTTGGCAAAAAGGGAAAGTTAAGCCCTCGCTATGTAGGACCCTACCTGATTACAGAAAGGATTGGGAAAGTAGCTTACAAGCTGGACTTACCACAGGACATGTCGGCAATACATATTGTATTTCATGTCTCCATGCTAAAGAAGTGTCTCCACGACCCTAGTCAAGTGATTCAGCCTCAGTCAGTGCAGATCCAGGAGGATCTCAGCTAAGAGAGCAGACCTGCACAGATAGTGGACAGAGAAGTCAAGAGACTAAGAAACAAAGAAGTGCCACTAGTGAAGGTCATCTGGCAGAACCAGAAGCACAAGGAAGTCACTTGGGAGCGTGAGGACAGTATGAGACAGAAATATCCAGAATTATTCTAAGTTCAAGGACGTACTTTTTATAATGTATGGGGAATTGTAACAACCCAAATTTCCTCAATTATAGTCCTAAAAGTAATTTAAACATATTTAAAAATATTATAGAAATATTCTAAGGATTTTTAGAAATTTTTAGAGTATTTTTATGTAATTTTTGGAGGTCATTTGGTATTTTTACTAGACGAAAGAAGTTTCGACAAAAAAATGTCCAAGCCGAGATTCGAACCCGAGACCTCCGGCCGAACCAATGTCTTAAGCGAATCCGGCTGACCAAGTGGGCAAGCGGATGTTGCTGATTAAGAAAGGAGCGACTTTTATTTAAGAAGAAATTGGTAATAGGGTATGAAAGTTATTAAGGGGAGCTTAGTTTTTTTTCCCGTGACCTAAATTACTCACCTTTCCCTCTCACGTCGAAACCGCAGCAACAAGCAAGGGTTTCTCCGGCGGCCGGCCAAAGAGGATTTCCGCGAGCTCTTCTTGGACCCGAGTTCCCCTCGTCAAGAAGGAAGCCGTGAGCACGAGGAAGAGGCCACGATCTCAAGCTTACCCGAACCCTAGAAAGTCTTTCTCTTCGGCTGTAAGTCCTAGAACGAGGTAAGTTGCTACTCACCTGTGGTAAGAGTAGTTCCGAATTTGATTTGAGTTTTCCTTGTGTCTCTTGATCTTTTTGGAGCATGCTGTGAAGTTGGTTGCTTGTGAAGCTTACTGCCGTGAATTGAGGATTTGGATTCTTGTTTTCTCCCTGATTTTACTTCGAAGTATGCTGTAAGGGAATAGGGTTTTCAAAGTGTGCCGCCATGTGTAGGAAAGACCCTCTAGATGAGGATGCAGTAAAATGTTTTTGTTAGACCTTATGAGTTATTGTAGGTAAATGCTGTGAAGTTGTTGTTTTTATGGAATTCTAGTAGATTTCAGTTGCTTGTTGGACCTTTGGTTTAATTTCGTTGAGTTTCCATGCATAGGAAAAGTTTGAGTTAAGTGATATGTTGTTGCTCATCATCTTGTGTAGTTAGTACAGATTCTATTCATAGTTTGTATGTGGAGCTTAATTAACTTGATGCCAGGCTTTACATTTATTTTGTAAATGGCTAACAGTGTGCGAGATGTCAATGAGAATTAGTTTATTGAGCAGTACTTCATTCTTTTAGAATTAGTTTCATGTCAAGTTTAGTTTTTATTCTAACATGTTGTTTAGACTTTTTCCTTTGCTGTTTAATTTTCCTTGCTGTTTGCGAGCATGAGCAGTTCCTCTTTGCATTTTTGTTGTGTAGCAATAGATGTACATGAGCAGATTTTCTAGTTTTCATTTGCTATTATTGTGCATGTGTAGCTTTTATTTGTCATGAGTTGAGCATTATCAGTTTTCTTTACTACTAGATACACATGAGCAGTTTCTTTAGTTTTCATTTGCTATTATAACAAGCATGAGCAACCATGTATTTTAGTGGAAAAATAAGAGTTCTATTAAATTATTTAGAGGTTTATAAGTAGCTATAAGAAAGAGAGACCAAGGTCTTAACAGGATCCCTAAGTTTAAGAATTGGGATCAGTAACACACCAAGTGTTCAAAGAAATGTCAAGGCATTCTATTATAAGAATATTAGGATAACAAGTATAAGAAAGATAAAAAAAAGTAAGAACAAGGCTAGGTCCTTAAGTAAATCCCAAAGTCAAGACGTTAGGGATTTTGGCAGACGAGGTGCGTGTTAAAATGTCGAGACATTTAAAGAAGAAGTAATTAAGATATTTTTCTTTGAAGAGGCTAGTACTGACTTAGGGGTTGTCGTTAAACAAATCCAGTGTCCAATTCCGAGGTTTTGGTAGACCGAGGTCTGCTCTTTTAGGATTGGTGGCTCTACCCCAACCTATTAGGGAACGCGCATAAGATGGTACTACCGGCCCAAGAGAAGTTGATTATTATTTTGAAGTATTATAAGTATAAGCTTTTGAACAAGTAAAATAAGTTTCACATAAGGATAAAAGTATTAAAGTATAAGTTTTAAACAAGTGGAATAAAAGAATAAGTTTAGAACAAATGAAATAAGTTTCATTTTGTTTTAAATCAGCAAGTTTAGTTTTCTTTTATGCTAGCATGTTATTTAGATTAGCTTACTGTTCTTTGCTATTAGAAGAGCATGAGTAGATTTACATGTTTAGCATTCCAGTATGCATTTCTTTTGCTATTAGATGAGCATGTGTAGTATTTTCTTTAGAGCTTTCAGTTCTTGGATTTTAGTATATTTACATGCATATTCGAGTTTTTGTGAGTTAGATAGCGCTTCAAAGTAATTTTGCTTATAGTTTGCATTTCCTCTTACTACAAATAAAGGAAGGCGACAAGGAGGTGCGGATGGTGTGTGATGCCAGGACTATGAGAGAGACTTGGGATGTTATTGAGTTTTCACATTTTAGTGATTAATAAATATTTGAGATTGTATCTTACATTTCTTGTCATTGGAGATTATTTTGTTTTAGATTGTATGCTCAGATGAGTTTGACACTTATTTAACTGCGTGGTTTTTTGATATATGTTCCAGCCGCCTGTGGCTGATGTATACTATGTATGTATCTCAGTTTATGGTCACCGGTATAGGGGAGATGCTGCCAGAATTTTTCGGTAGAGACTCCTCGTGGTTTCGATCTTACCAGTTAAGTAGAGTTAGTAGTTAAGTAACAGTCACCCTTAGAGAGTAGTAGTGAGAAGGGTGGTCGTTACACAGGCGCTACGTGTCTTTTTTTTTTATGAGTTTAATTAATTTTAAGTTAACACATATTTTAGGTTAATTTAAGTTTTGACAAAAATAATTTTAAGTTAATTTTGAAAAATAATTTAATTAAATTAATTTTGAAAAATAAGTTAATTAATTTTGAAATAATTTTGAAATAATTTTGAAATTATTTTGAAAAAGATTTTAAATAATTTTGAAATTGATTTTAAATAATTTTGAAATTTAGTTTTAAAGATTTTTAAAATGATTTTGAAATTAAGTTTAAAAAGATTTTTAAATGATTTTTCAAATAATTTTGAAATTAAGTTTTAAAAGATTTTTAAAATGATTTTTAAAAGATTTTTTCAAATAATTTTAAAATTAAGTTTTATATGATTTTTAAAATGATTTTAAAAAGATTTTTTCAAATAATTTTGAAATTAAGTTTTAAAAGATTTTTAAAATGATTTTTAAAAGATTTTTCAAATAATTTTGAAATTAAATTTTAAAAGTTTTTAAAATAATTTTAAAAGATTTTTCAAATAATTTTGAAATTAAATTTTATTTGAAAAAGTAATATTAATTAAGAATTTAATTATAGAATTTGAGTTAATTATAGTAACGAATTTGAATTAATTATAGTTACAATTTTAATTTTGAATTTTTAACTTTCTTAGTCATCTCACCCGATCTAAATTTTCAATCAGGTACTCCTATGATTGTTGTGAGATGAATTGAGGTTCAATTTAAGGGTTTGGTTTAATTTTGTGTTAGATTTAGGTTTAGCTTTAGGTTCAACAAGTAGGCATTCTTTGGATAAACTTAGGGCTATGGTGAGTCTCAAGGACATCATTAAAGTAATCATGCCTTTGAGGTTTTCCAAATAGTCCTACTCATTGAACTTAGTACAAAACCTTGGTCTAACTAGTTAGGATCCACGGATAGCTTCGATGCCCAGTCGAAGCCATATCTTCCTAGACATGCGATGCCCAAGCTTCCTGTAACGCCCGAAAATTCTCAAACTTGCATTAGAATTATCCTATGATTTTTCTGGAATTTTTAGATATTTTTCCGGAATTTTCCGAGTAGCGGAAGTAGCAAAAATAATTAGAAGAATAAAAAGGCTTAAGCGGGAATCGAACCCGGGACCTCTCGGGTCCGCTAAACCTTTAGTTAGCCTTGGTAACCGGTGAACCCAGCAGGGCCGTGCTGAAAGAAAGAGGAACCAATTATATTTATATTAGAGTTGGGTTCAATAATCCACTTAATATAAATTAAGAACTTAAGTTGGGTTTGGTTTAATTTGGTTCGGCAGCCCTCTCCTCACAAAACCTCACGCCACTTTCTCCTCTCAAACCCTCAAGCCTCTCCCTCTCCTCCTTCGCCCGGCACACCAAGGGCCAGGGAACTTCTTCCCAAGAGATCTTCGACACGAGGACGTTCCCCTTCATGAAGAACACGTGGAAGCAAGCGGATCGTCGAGAAGATCATCTCCACCGGAGTTCTGGCGAATAGAATCGTAAGAAATTATGAATAGGAGGTAAGAAACCCTCACCCAAAGTATAATAGCTTGCGTTTGAGTTTGTATGCTTTAGTTTGGATGTATGTTTTTATCGATATCTAGGGTGTATTTAACTCTCTTGGCAGATTAGGGACTTAGTTGAGCACCTTTAGATGGGCCGGGCATGCCTTCCCTCTTCAG